>NC_133359.1:11847414-12147414 GCF_030506205.2 Paramisgurnus dabryanus | reverse complement strand
CAGAGCTGACTGATCCAGACTTATTGCTTGGTGGAGTTCAAAGGCCTTCACTAATTGTTGTGGGTTACCCAGCGAGAACCACAAATAAACATTCGAGGGTTTGGGAGGTGAGAACCTCCCCCACCAGGTTAAATTGTGCCATTACGGTATACCGGCTAATGCCGACACAATGGGATCTATAAGACGCGGGTCCAATGAATTTGTGTGCTCAAGTAATGGAACAGATTGGATTGGGAAGGAACTGCTGTATTTTATCACCTGCCGTGAAGCCAACAATGCATCACAAATAAGAGCTTATCTGTGGCTTTCCTTCCACCTCATTCAGCACGTCAGTCAGATATTCCCAAGCTTATCCTTCCGCCTGTGTGATCGGCCAGTGAAAGGGGAGCAAGCTTTTACCTGATACCTGACTTGTGCATTTTGTAAGGCGTGATGGATGTTCGGTCAGCTAGATGTCGGTCATGGTTGAGGGTATGAAGGAGTGTGAGCACAGAGGGGATATTTGATGCAGTGTATTTTATCATAAGCAAACCCATTGTTTTCTTTAACCACAGTCTCATGTAAAATTCAAAAGAATGGTTATCTAAACAGGAGGACAAAAGAGATATCACCTTTAAGCTATTGTATTCAGCTCACGGTGGTGCAAAGTCTTCTAGCCTGCCAGCCTGTCAATACCCCCTCCTTCACAGGACTTCAAAACAAACAGATGTGTTTTATTAATGCATTACTTTGACCGTATTTACTGAAAGTATCTGGACAAAAAGATTAAAAATGATGCCAGTTTCCAGCTGTTTACAAAAAGATGGCACACTGATGCACTGTTCTCCCATGCTGTTAAGCTTTACATGTTCTTGTAATACGGGATTGATCGTTTGTTTTCTGTTTGTTACATTTTATAAACTAAGTAGTATATTAGCTGCTGGCAATTACTGTAATTATGCCATAGAAAAGGATGACACCTGTTCACACTCTTTGAATCATGATCGTGAGAAACACGATGACTACCAAAAACAGATTTTGCTGCATACTCATACCCTTATCACATATGTTGTTTTTTGGCAAAGGGAGGGTGTTTTGTGAGTAAAGACCTTGATCTTTGGTCTGAGCATGCTGTGGAGGTTGCATGTGCTTTTTGAGAGGTATAAAATGATGTTGGGTATACATAAGGATTTCATAATATGGACCTCATAACAACTGCTGGAAGTAAAGCTGAAGGCAACTTCTGAAAAGTGGCCATGTAAACTGTGTGTTAAATATCTTTAAAGGCACAACAATGGTCAAAACAATAAATGTATCAGGGTAGAGTTTTATAATGCATTCAACTGTTTAAGGGAAATAGGCTCGAAGGAATAGTTAGAAAGGGGAGGTCATGAATTACTCGCCTTTATATTGTTTACAACCCATGTGTGACCCGTGCTGGCAAATGAGTTGGAATGAGCAAGTTTTCAAAAATGAGTATTTTGACATTTGAGCAAAATAACTGCATCCATACCTTAAAAAACGAAAGGTTTAGCACACATAAAGTCAAAAACAATACTATAGGAAAAATGTTTAACTTTTGTCTTTCTTGTATTTTTTGATTGACATTGAGAGCTTTAAGATCTACTGTAACGCAGGGATTTAATATAATTTTAAACATCAGCAATTTTTATAGCTATTATAGGTCCTACCTGCGGAAATTCTTGTCCAAACAGATATTTTTTAAACTGTAATGTTACACACCAAATGCGGGGCATCGCGTTACTCACTCTAGACTACTAACGGGACTAATGATCGCATCTTTGCATTGACTTTGTACTACTCGCGCAAATCGTTGAACTTGCGTCTGGTGTGAACCCACAGTAATGGTGCGTTCACACCAGACGTGGAAGAGGCAGCCAGCGCAAGTGATTTACATGTTAAGTCAATGCAAAGACACGAATAGGCATCCTGCGGCGCGGTAAGCGCGAATGGGGTTTTGCGTGAATTGAGCGTTGCCGCGTAATTCGCAGAAGTTGAAAATCTGAAATTGTTCAAGCGTCCGACTATGCGGGAATTGTATGTTTTTGCCTGGTGTGAATGCACAGTAATTTTGTTTAGATGTCTATATATCGGGGTCGCACTTCTGTGCAAACCTAGTGTTTCAAAGGTTTGCAAATGTTAACATTCAAGTGATTTAAACAGTTTAACTGCTAAAGGCGCTAAAGTGGGCAGTTTACTTTATGCACAAACGCACGTGCGGTTGAATGCGTCCGGTCCAGCTCGAGTCAGACATAATCATCCTTCAAAAATCAGAACTCTTGATGTGAAAACTTCAGAGAGTAGCGCTACTCTCTCTCATACTGGAGTGTATTAAAATACATTTGGCTAATAGAGCAATGAAAAACAACGTAAAGTTTTTGTGTGGGAGACTGTTTATGCTACGCTGTTTGTAATTCTCCCTCTGTCTGTGTGTGTGTGTGTGTGTGTGTGTGTGTGTGTGCGCGCGCGTTTTTATGGGGACTCAGTAGTGCACACACGGAGAGATATGCAGTCTTTGCATATTTGGTCTTAAGCTCTCAGTAAGCATTTACAAATGAACAGTTTGGTTCCAAAACGAGATAACTCCATTTTTTTTTAAATCTTATTTTTTGATTGTGCATTCCAATTAATATCAATCAAACTGCAGTTGGTTTGTTTTGATTTAACCCTTCATAACTAAAAAAATACAGCTAAGTAGCACTAGGGGTGGGCGGAATGACCAAAAATCTATTTCACGGAATGAGTCATTTTATTTCACGGAACGGAATATTTCACGGTATAAATGTTTTTCAGTTTATATTGTTTTTGATGATAAAAATGTATAGAAATACACCACTCACTATAGCTTTCAACTAAATGCTCACCACAGTTTTAAAATATCAGCAATTTAAAGTTAATAATGTTAAAGTGAAAATGCCCAGAAGATAACAACAGATTAAGTCATGATTAGACAGAATCTTGTTTTTAATAGAGTTATTAATTTGATAGACTATTGAAGCTATAGTATGGCTTCATTGTATTTTGTATTTATGCATACACTACATTAAACATATGCAATATGTAAAATGAACAGGTATAAATATATGCAAAAACCTACAGACAGGATAAATACCTGTATATGAGAGAAGAAGCTCTAGATATTATAAATGTGACAGGTGCTATGATGTGATGATCATAAAGTTTGTTTTAAGGTCGTGACGCCCTTTACTTTCTATTACATTTGCATCTCTTTCTCGTCTTTCCGATCAAATATGTTTGTACTATAAGCAAATGGCGCGTCAAACTACATCGATCCAGCAGCACACGACACGTGTCACTGATATAAACGCGAGTTTTGTCTTAGCTTGCTTAAAGTTCAGAAAACTTTACAACTATAAGCATTATGTGCGAGAAGAACTCTTTATTTGGCATCGCAGCTCCTTGCGCGTGCCTAGAGATCTCTTCACGTGAGAGACCGGCCGGCTGCTGCATGAAGAGAGAGAGACCGCGAGAGAGAGCAAGACAAGAGTCTCGCTGCGTGACCCGCGGTGGATTCACTGCCACTTATTATAAAAATTACACAAATAACTCGTTCATTTTTTTTATAAGTGAACTATTTTACATGTTTCTTCGTCACACTCAGTCTAACATGCTGGAGGGCAGCGTTAGCCACGCCCACTTATTTGCATTCCGCGGAATAGACGGAATAGAAAAATCTGTTACGTCTGACATTTTATTCCGCGGTAACGGAATATACCGTCATACCGCCCAGCCCTAAGTAGCACTTAACATAACATAATAATAAACATGTTTTGACAAAAAATGTAAAAATGGAGTTATCTCGTTTTGGAACCAAACTCTTCAAATAAAGATAATTTTAGGTGTTTAATGTTTATTTAGAGCATTGAGTTCGCTAGTAAAGGCTTAATGTACTTATTTTTATGAAAACCACACTTTTGACCAAAATAGACATTTATACTTTCTTTTGCTCAAAATTAGACGGTGCGCATTCTCAATTTTGCCATCACGGGTCACATATGCATGTTTGAGTGCCCCATAACCAAATGTAATAATGTAAAACCATAATACTAAGATGTAATTTTGCACTTTTTGCAATTTTTTGTTCATCACACAGTGCTAACATATGGTTTTGGATGACTTCAAATATAATGCTTTGAATAAAGTAGGGTTGTGCTTTTGAAAGGCATTTTCGTTCTTAATGGCACATGAAAGCCTGTGGGGATATGGAAAAGGGCCTATGTGGAGATACTTTAAAAAAGTTTTGTGTGCTTTTAGTGGGGAAAAAAACGGCAACATGGATTTGGAAAGACACGAAAGAGTAGATGACAAAATACATTTTTTTCAAAAATCCAATGCATTCCACTTATTCTAATTTTAAGACTCTTTTTACGAAGTTAATTTTCTATGAAATAATGCTCCCTGCCGTATGTAAAAAAAATAGCTAAAATTAGGAACAGAGAATCTGCAAAAGCCTTTAAACATCTCCCAAAAAAAAAATGAGCAGCTTGTGTCTGATCTGTCCTGTCATAGACATCAGACATGCGTAAAACTGTACGATCATGGCAGAAATGCAGGCCCTGCCAAGCCTTCACAGTCACGATTGGAATTGATTATTCTGGTCAACTGCAAACCAGGCATCTTAATCCTCTGCTGCCCCTCTCTTCATTCTGTAAAGAGCTGGATTTGATCTTTAGTGGGGTCTCAACGCTTCATGGTCGTGAAGCTATGCTTTTTACCCTTTTATCACATCCGTGCCCCTTACATAAAGTATTTAAGCAACTGCGCTTGTGTGCTGAGGCATGGATGGGATTCTTTGAGCGTGTTCATCGCGTCTACTTTAATGAATGGGCGTTTCTTCTAATGGTTTGAATGGATCCATGCCGTACAAGTAAATAATGACAGGGCCAAGCCTCCAGATTAGACTCCACACTAAATTATCCCCGGTTTGCCCTAATTGAATGGATGTGCATGGTTCATAAGCACTTCCATAATATGTTTCAGTGTAAGTCGATAGAATGATAACTCTCTCTCTTTGTGTTAGGCTTGTACAGTACATTAAGCTTGTCACTGTTTTTGTTGATGTAAATCATGTAGCGTTGGTCCAAATTATGATTTATTGCTCATTAAACTGTTCAGGAACAATGATAAATAATCCAGAGAGAACCAATCCTGCTTTTGTTGGTTTAGCAATGTCCTAATCTATTAATTGCACTTTAATTAGGGATGTGCATTTATGTCATTTTTTCATTTTGATTAATCCATGGGTCTGAAGAACGAGTACTCAATTAACTGGGGGCGGGGCAATCAAAGGGGCGGGGCGTACACGTCATGGTGAAAATTAAAATATTTTTAATGAAAACACTCAAATAAAACTATTAATTAATTAAATGTTTTTAACAGAAACCTCTAACAGGAAAAGCTGTGTGATGAAGTGAAACTAAAGGGTTAATAAACACAAACCGAAGCGCTTTCTATATGACGCACTCTACATAATATTAAGCCTTTATACAACATAAATGTACAATGTGCATCTATCTGCATAAAATGCAAGACTTCAACTAAGTTTTCAACTAAGTTATCTAAAAAAAAAAAGAAAGTTTAACTCCCTTTGTGGATGTGCATCATAAACAGCGCACTTTTAAACACTTCCAGTCAAAGCTCAAGCTTCATAACATTAAGCAGCTTTAAGTCTTTTGCTATAATTTTAGCGTTTAGCTGTGTCGTGTCGTCCTCTTACCTCAGTCAAGATGTAATGTTAATGCTCGTATGGTAGGGGTGGGAATCGCTTGGACCCTCATGAATCGATTCAGAATCGATTCTTAGGGTCCCGATTCGATTCGGAATCGATTCTTGACGTACTAATTTGCATATCTGTGACGTCATTACGTCGCATTTGCTTTCAAAGCCAGGTTAATGTTTGCGCTTTTGCTAGTCTCTGAACTGTCATATACTGTACTTTAATGCAACTAGGGATAAATAATGTCATTCTTATATACATACATGTCCTGTTTCTGTTGTAAGACATTAAAACCAGTAAAAATATTAATTTAACGTGACATATTAATTCTATATGTTAACCGGCATTAACTTCCACGAACGTTAAGCGTCTAATCATCATCATTATACACAGTGATTGGCAGTATTACTGTATTTATATAATGCAGCGCACCCAGCGACTGAATAACAAACTATGTGCATATTTTTACAGAAGTATATTCATGTTATATCTAAACAGTCTGCGGATGGTTTAGGGCAGGGGTGTCCAATACGTCGATCGCAAAGGCAATGCCGGTAGATCGCACAACTGCTGCTCCACGCGCAAAATTGTCATTATGGTCTTTTGGAGTAATTGTGAAACATGCAGGTCTTTTTGAGTTGCTGCGCCTTTCTTCTCAAATGTGTTTTGCCATGCCACTGCAGCTCAGTCGTCTTTAACTTCCAAAATTCACATGGATGCGCATTCTTGCCTCACGCAGTTCCTGATTCACACGCACGGTGTGTGTGAGCGAGCAAACGAGAGGGAGAGAGAGGCGCTGATTTGTATGCTTCTAATACTGTTTGTTTCACTAAACCGCATCTCCGCTATTTTAAGGAGTACTCGACATGTACTCAAGGATTTTTTTTAAAACTCCTCAAAAAGAATAGAGTAATGGTGACAGCCCTAAATTCAATGTAAAGATATATGCAGTATAGTCCTACAAGCATTTAAAGTGTTCTTTCTCTTCTGCTCTTGTAAGCTCCGCTATGCGCTCTTGCAGGGCGCGCTCTCTTAAGTTGTCCGTGTGCATCACCGCTCCCCCAGTTGAGTTCCGCCTTTTGGTTCTGATAACGTGACGTTATTTCGTAAACTAACATTTAAGAATCGATTCTTGACATTTGTGAATCGATTCAGAATCGTCCCACGTCCGAATCGCGATTCATCTAAGAATCGATTTTTTTTGCCCACCCCTATCGTATGGCTCTCTGGTATCTCTTGACATTTGATGTTTAAATATGAGATGATAACCCATTGAACTTTTGACGGCGCTGTACATTTTGCACCTGACTGACTGTATTTCCGAAAATCACGGCATCCTTTTAAACCATAGTGCCTCAGTGATGTGAGGTGTGGCATTGCGCGGATATGCTGGTTGCTGTGGTGCGGTCGCGCAGAATTATCTGTTTGTTTTTGAATCACGCATGGTAATGTCATACGCCGGTCTACGTAGCTCGACACGACGTCAAACACGCATCTGCAGACCCAGTCTTTACTACCACATGTGCTTGTAACGCTAATCAGACATCCAAATGCCACCATATCAACAATAAATAAATAAATAAACCCACATGATCATCGTTTTCGTGATCGATCATCAATGCCACGTTCGAGTACTTTATGCTTAAAAGATATTTTGTCTCATCTGGGTTGTTTGGGCGTTTTAATTTTTGGGTGAATCAAACACGCACCAACAAGTTTAGTCAAACCACTTTGATGAGCAGGGATTTAACCATGAGCTCTAAACTGATTACTTTATACAAACATACAAGCGGCTATACTAGCCTTTTGGAGGCTCTAGTAAGGAACAAAGCTTCACACTGACAGATCACTTGAATGCCGGGTTAAGAGAAAGAGAGAGTCAAGGTGGTGAGAGGGGGAGAGTGGAAGAAAGATTATATTCTCCATCTCTCTAGAAGTTTAAGGTTGCACAGAATGTGTTAAATGTTGACAGAAAGCATAGTGATGAGATATTTGTGAAGTCAAACACAACAATGTAAGCCCAGAAAAGAAAGGCGCTCACTATTTAATAAAAAACAAAATTCCCAAAATATATAAAGCAAGGTGTGACATTGACAGCATGCACGATTGGCCCATCAAGTGTTTTTTTTGAGACCTCCAAAGGTATTAACTAACCAACAAGCAGGCACAAAGGCCGACCCTAGTATTTGCACTGCCAGCTTTTAAGCCCCCAATATTGTCAGCTTCTCTAATTCTCCCCAGACTACTGACCCTCACGACCCAGTAATCCATGGAAGCCCCACAAACATAAGAATCGGGTGTCTCCACGACGTGCCATGTAGATGCACTGCTATAAGCAAATGATACGTCCCACTCGCTCGCATATATATACAACATTAGTGAAGTCTTTGTGGGGTCAAAGGTCATTATTTTCGTCAAGAACAGCTGACTAGTGGAAATGCGGAGCAATGACTTCAATTTTCAACTTTGTACTTTGCAGAAACTGTTAACGCAACGTGTGTTTGGAGGTGACATTTGGTCATACAGATCTCCTTACACGCAGATCAGGCCTTGTGGAGGTGACGCCAAAGGCCACAAAACTATAAAGAACCACAGGTGGGGCGCGGTAACCCTATAACCTCTGCATTGTGCTGGACACAATAAGAGCTGGTTAATGTGTTGAAGAGGAGCTACGCGCTGGCTCTACCGTTCCTGCCATTAGCTTTTTATTTCACCACTGTAATAGCACATTGCCGTGGGATATTTTTCTGCATTCCCTGGATCAAAATTTAAAATGCACTTCCTTGTGAGATCATAGAAATAAGACAATTCTGCATAAACTATCCTTAGCCCCAAGGCAAAACGTTTACCATTCCGACAACACTGCAGTCTGGTGGAGAAGCCTCAGGATCACATCAAGCGTCGGTTGTCAAAACACTACCCAGGTTTTTCAATTTCAGTCCTTGATCCCTGCAATACCCTGACCTAAGCCGTGGAATGTACACACTTCTTTGCTTCCTAATGCTTTTCCCTTTCTTCCTTTCTAAACAGAGACCAAACGTTAAGTTTATTTGCTATGAAAATAATCCCCCCAAACTGTCTTTTTCCCCTTAAAACAGGCGTTCACCCTCTGATGAGTTCTCAGCTGGTGATAGGTCAAGCTTCAGAGAGTCCCCTCGAATCATTTCCAAACCGCGGTGCTTACGCACGCTTATGCAAGCCCTATTGAAAGCGCATGGCAGCGAGGCTGCTGTGATGGATCACAGTGGGCTTGCATAACCAAGCCAAGCAAACGTACTTTAGTTGAAGACACATCAAAGGCAAGCTTGTCCCTAGCTGACTAATTCCCCGGCCTGCTTTCATACTACATGTGTCCTTTCTGTCTGTAGTGGTTTGTCTCTCGATACGCCCTATTTGGCTGCTGTACCAGTCCCGCTCTTCCTTTAGGGGATGGGATAAGCTGCCCTCTAATCTCACCATCTTCTCTTGTTTTTCACCTGAGATTCTGTGCCTCTGAGCTGTAATACCTGTAATGAGAGCAGAGCCCAAACCTCCTTCACCCTGATTTATCGTCAGCTTGTATTGTTCTCCATGTCTTCAAAGCGGCCCTTTGAGACGTGCCCTCAAAACGAAGCTGCAACCACAGTCATACCGTTGACTCATACCTCTTTCTCACATTGGCAGTGAGAGAGGTGTATTATAAGTTTAGAAACCACACTTTTTTTCCCTCTTCACTTTTGCACCTGCTTGGCACAGCATGGGTGTCCATTTTTATGCCTGTCTGAAATTTCATGGGTGTGATTTCTGTAGGAGTGCATTCACCATAGTGTGTAACCATATACCATCTGAGCGGGTTCATAGTGAGCACGGTGTTAAACATTAACTGCCTGTGTTCTGTACTCCAGCGGGCTTTTAGTCATGGCCCATGATGCCATGGTCTGGTTTCTTTAATTATTAATAGCAGGACTTTCATGTTAGGATCTGTGACCCTTAGAGCTTGACCACCGTGTAGCCCTCAAGTGCACTGCTCCTTTGTCTTCAATGGAAGGTGACTTTCACCAAAGTAAACTTTAACTTGGGTGAATCAAGTTTTTTTTTACCCCCCCCCAAAAAAAACCCTGTTTTCTTTGTAGTGTGCTTAGACTGAAATAAGTCCACACTGACTTTTTTAAAAAACAAATCTTGGTCTCATAGTTGAAATGTCACAATCGTGAGATCTTGAACAGGGGGTCCGGGGCCTCATGGGGGTCTGTGGTGGTGTTACTGGGGGTCCTCCAAATATTGTTTTAATTTAAATGATTATAAAAAAATTTAAATAGCGATCATCTAAAATGCGTTAATAGGCTTTTAGTGAAAATTAAGACCTGATTACAATAAAGAGCAAAACGTTCCCATTTTAAAATATTTTTATTAAAATCTAAATGTATTAAAGAGCATGGGACTGTGTGTAGCAAAAATGTTCATTTTTTGATGTTTTGTTAACATAACCATCATAACAAAATATGTAAATCCAGTGCTAATTTGATAGGGGTCCCTGTTATTCATCTCAATCCCTTAAGGGGTCCTTAGCCTAAAAAGGTTGAAGAATGCCCTATTCAGTATTTGGCAATCCCTGAAGGTTTACAATTTTACATCATCATGTGTGTTTCCTGTATCCGAACCCATGACCCTTGCACTGCTAACGCAATATTTCCTCCACTTAGCTAAGCAGAAACACAACACTATTAATTAACATTATAACTGGACTGATTTAATATTTCAAATACTACAATATAGCTCCACACAAAGCTTCACAGGTTGTAGACATCCCAGCCAAATGAAGCTGGACTCAATCAGAGCTCTAACAGAGCAACAGCAAGCCCAGCTTTCCTCACAGTTTCCCATGAATTTCTGCCATCTGTGAGCATTGCGGCCAGGATGATCCAAGCACCATGGGAGAAGAGGCGCAACTGCACTGGCCGTGATGAAATAGTAGATGGCAAGCTTAGATAGAGCTTTACTGTTTGGGGCCTAATCGCTCCTGTCCACAGGCATCTTATCCACAAATTGCATTTTGCATGGTGGATTTGAGGGCACTTCTCTGTTGGAGAAACAGAATGCATGCCCACATTACTATAGCGCTGAATATAGTCTTAAAGGCTGTGTAGTTTGTGTGTGTGTTTGTGTATATATACATGTGTGTGTGTGTGTGTGTGTGTGTGTGTGTGTGTGTGTGTGTGTGTGTGTGTGTGTGTGTGTGTGTAAATATTTATATGGGCAAATCGCAACATGACCCAAGCTGCAACGATCTAATGAATTCTTTATGGATGAATTCAAGTTCAGTCCTACGTTTTTTTCTCATTTAGAAGCACTCAGATATACATTAATAAGGCAATCACTACTTCCGCTTCATTGTGACTTTAAAGATGTTATAATTTTTTGTTGGTATCACAAATATATTTTGATTCATTGCCTGGCCTTATGCATGACTGATCCTATGCGTCACCTGTATGTATATATGCTTGAGAGTTGCTACTTTATTGCTGTAGGTTAATCGCTTGCTTAATTTATGTTCCTGTCTTTTGTAGAGCTTTGTAGGAGATTCCTTTGGCTGTGGGAAGCATGAAAAGGGTTACCGACTTGAGGTTGCAAGCACCAACCCACGCCGGGACTACTTTCACGGGCGCTTCAGGAATGTTCTTCTCACCTCCATAGCTGTAGTCCCAATTCAAAACCACACAGTTGTCAGCTTAGGCACTGCTGAAGGGCGGGTGATCCAGGTAAGACAAAAATTAAATAACAAGTTTAACTATATTCTCACTGTGCATATAAAGCCACATAGTTATTGTTTGCTTATGCTGAGCTTTAACACGAATGCTGATTATTTAATCCTGGAGAGGTATGAACAGTTAAACTGTAATAATGCTGGTGAGGTACAGACTAGTATAGACAACCTCATACTAAAACAGAAAGAAACAGTGTTTGCAAAATCTAACATGTATTTTGTAAGTCCTGTATTTTCCAGCACTATTTCCCCATTTGATTTTCTATGTAAATAGGCAGGATGTCGGTACGTGACCAGTGAAAACACTTTTGAATGCAGGTGCCAGTGGCAGGTTGGGAAATATGGTGCTTTCCTGTTTGCTCTCTGTTCACCTTTGACCCACCAGCACCACTTCAGCTCTCCCTTAAAAAAAAAAATTGTTTGTAGTCCTGAAACTGCAGGAGTAGCACAGACTCAAATATCGTATGTCCCGCGCATGCAAAGATATTTGGGAATATTTGCTCATGAATGTCTCCGATATAAAGCAGCCTATCAGAACCTTCCATTCATGTTTTGTAAATACCACAAGAAAATGTTTGAGAAATGAGTGGCGAGAGAAATGGTGACAGCTGCGCGGAAGCATGCCGGAGGAACCGAATGGTTCTCTAATAGTAAGCACTAGGCTTCGATGACACGTCCTCGCATGGCATTTTCTTGGAACGGCTGCAGCTGTCGTCGTTTTCTCCCTCTCTGTCTTTTCCTTTTTACGTTTTTTCCTCTCAACTTTTTCTCGCCTCTTTTGTCTGGATGTTGAGGCCTGGTTAGGGGTTAGCGCTGGTCCAGCTGTCCCATTTGAGAAAGATAAAGAAAGAGAGTTTTTTTTTTTAAGACAAAGAGAGAGTGTTTGAGTGTTTAAGAGGGCTTGACAATGAACGACGAAAGCTTGCAAAAAACAGACATAGTCTAATAAAATATGGAATGCAAGGGAGATGAGTGCAGAGTATGGCATAATTGTGTGAATGAAAGTTATGAGAGCCCACAAGCTTTTTAAAAGCAGGGAAGAGGGAGGGCATTGGGGAAGTAACAGTCCCAGTGGTCCTTATTCTGTATGAGGAAGTGCTCCCACTCATGGGGAGAAAAACTCAACACCTTGCCTTGTGTTTGCTAGCAGGACTTCCCTTACATACACAATGAGCTGTAATTCACACGGTTATTAGGCCGCCACTGTGCGCATTTTTCCCCAGAGTGCGTAACATTCCTCCCTCAATAACGGCTCCATTTGTAGCCATTTTGTGCGATGTCGGGCTTAATTAAGACTGGCTTAGTTTAGCCGCTTCTGGGACTCAAAATCCTTTTATGGCTTAACGCACTTGAAAACCTACTGAGCCACTCGAGAGTTGCCAGGCTTTCGTTCGGTTTTGGAATTGTGAATGTAGCACATAACATTTGCCCAGCATCAGAAGACAGTAGACTTTGTTTCAGCACCTAGTGAGCTGTCTGGTTACCTACTTCCTACATAGACAGCTTCCTTCTAAAGCTACGTGCACAGTGACTAGCACTGACAGAGCTAAACAATCTCATTTATTTCAATGGAAGCCACTGTTTTTGTGTAAACAAAGCCTAAAGGTAGAAGTATAGTTAAATCTTTAAGAATACACAAGGGTCTGCGTACAGTGCACATGACACAAATTTCGTCATCAGAATAGTACTGTACCTGCACCACCTGATTTTTGTATGCACGTGCACATGAGTACTCTATGTAGCCATTGTATTTTGTTGTTGCGCATGTATTTAACATCTGTGAACACGTACAAATTAACTATGCTTTGCAAGGCTGTGTTCGAATGTGCGCATACGTTCTAGGGATGCATAACGATTAATCGTGATTAATCTATAACAGAATAAAAGTTTTTGCTTATATTATATATGTGTGTGAACTCTGTATTATAACTTTGTATAGATAAATGCACACCCATGCATGTATATATTTAAGAAATGTTTATATACATTTCTATATTTATGTATAATTTATTTATGTATAATAAATATAAATACTTAATATATAAATATATATATTTTCTAGTCCTGGGCAAAGATTAATCGCGATTAATCGCATACAAAATAAAAGTGATTTTTGCGCTGTGTGTAAGTGTGCAGTATATATAAATGTATATCTGTATGTGAGTGGGTTTAAAGGAGACATATCATGCTAAATCCACTGTCTTAGCTCTTAAATGCATTTTGTTGTATATTTGTAGTGTTTAGAAGTACATAAAAGTTGAAATTAGTCTCTTCAGGTGCTTTGTTGATATCTTTATATTCTGTTTTGGTCATATTTTCCAACCGGTTCTGATTTTTCTATTATCTATTACGTTTTTTGAACAATTACGTCACAGTATTTGCAGCGGAACTGCTAAATAAGGACATCGACTTCCAGCCCAACACTACGAGCAATCCGCCATTTTCAATTTCTCGCTGCGATATTGTAGTCCAAGCTCAAGGATGCAGAAGTTACGAGAGAGTAAATCAAAATGTTCGGATGTTTTATTTTTCACGGAAATGTCATTTTTTTGTGGGCGAAGCACTTCAAGGATAACTATTTCACCAACCTCCACCAGTATAAAGTAGGGTTTGCCGATAGACTTCGTCTGAGGGGTCAATTACTTCTATCTTTGGAGACGACGAGCAGAGCACTTCGGTAAGCTGTAAATAACTTTACTGTTTTTAAAGTACACGGTTGTCATGGTTTAGCAGTGCTGTTTCTCAATTCGAAGGCTGCAGCCTACGGATGTCGCATGTGGTCATCAACCCGGGATTAAGTTATAGCATATTACAACAACTTACAATTAACTAAGAATAATAGTCAACTTTATAATTGTTAATATTCTGAAATAAGACAGCCGGCATTAACACACCATTGCGATACCTCCATATGAAGACGTTGTCCTGCAGGTTCGTCGTCTTCATTTTCATCTCGCTCCATTTCCGACTCTGGCGCGAACATGTAAGGCTGGATGGACAAGTCTTCCGTTGTTGACATTTTGTGAATAACGAGTGAATAAAAAGTTTCTGTGCCGCTAGATAATCGTATCTCTGCTATAAAACTACAAAAATGGCTGAACGGGGTGGAGTTTAACCGAGTGTCACCTCTGCAACCTGGAGAGGGGGCAGGGTATGACGTGCATTTAAAAAGACAGTACCAAAACGAGTTGCTCTCAGATGCACATCAGAAAAGGGGTAGAAAGGGGGCCTGTGGGGCTATAATAATGAGGAATTCAGACCCAAGCATTGCAGTTTCGCTTTATATAGACCACAAATAGATGATTTATATGTAAAAAGGACAGATTTAAAAGCATGATATGTCTGCTTTAAATATATATAATAATTACACACAGCACACACACACATATTATGCATAAATTAACTTTAAAGCGTAACTAAACCCCTGGTCAGAGCCTGACTCCACCCACTGCAATATTTGAAAAATGCAAGAAAAGTGGGCAGATCCCAACGGAGATAGAGAGGACGAACTAAGCTCGTACCAAGTGTGTGGTGAGATCGTAACAAGGGCGTGGTGAGCTTGAACCTGCTTACGTCACGAGTTATTTCTTGGACCCAACATCCAATAGGAAAATTCAACTGCAGTAGCCACCGTTCAACCTGAAGAGGGCAGCACTCAGACGTTTTTACACCATATATTGTAGTATTGAAACACTTTATATCCAAATGTCAAAAAACTTACTAAAATCAATGAACAGCACTAATAAAGCATCATTCTTACAGATCATTAACTAAAAAAAGTTGGTTTAGGGTTTAGTTACTCTTTAATTTTGTATGCCATTAATTGCGATTAATCTTTGCCCAGCACACATTTTTTCTTAAAATTATACATGCATGTGTGCATATTTATATATACATAAGTTCACACACATATAT
The DNA here is from genome assembly GCF_030506205.2 of Paramisgurnus dabryanus. NCBI lineage: Eukaryota > Metazoa > Chordata > Actinopteri > Cypriniformes > Cobitidae > Paramisgurnus > Paramisgurnus dabryanus. Next base: position 12,132,019 of record NC_133359.1, on the reverse strand, counting down.
GATGTAAACAAAAACTTTTGTTCTGCTATAGATTAATCATGATTAATCATTATGCATCCCTAATACTTTCCCATATGCGTAAAAAACGAACTATGCTCCGGGCCTAAGGCAACATCCTTACCATTAAATCTCTTTATTTAAACCTGTGACTGAATCAAAGATTACTATAAGTATTTAAAAGTACACTTGACTGAAGTTTCACACCAGTGCACTATTTTAGTGAAGGTATCTCATGCACACTTAAATGTGCTAAAACCACAGTAATGACATACTCTCCCAGCTACCATAACACACCACATGCCCCACGCTTCAAGCCCAGGGCTGTTAATGATGTGATCCGCCGATCGCTAATGGAAAACAGACGTTATTCATACTTAGCCTGTCTTGAAGGCCTGTAATTGCAATGTAACCATGATAAATGTTAGTCCAGGTGTATGGATGGAGCCACTGTTCTGACACCTCCCACCATGTTAGAGGTCTTTACGTCTACACTTGCCTGCAGGCCCGAGCTTTTGTGTGTTCCCACTCCGTGCCATCAAACACAGTCACCGCATATCAGTCTGTCATTTTTGCCCTGAAAGGCTAAGACACCGGTTATTACAGTAGCCGTAGCAAGCAGAGGCTCTGTCCCTTTACAAAGACTCTGGATTCCACTTTCCTTTGAATCTGCCTCTCTTCCAAGGAAAGTTCCACTCGTGATCTGTAATTTAATGTTTTATAGCATGTCTCTTCAGGAAAAAAATAACAGGGATTAAGAAGATGCACCAACTCTTGGAGAGATGTTTATTGTTTTGAAATAAGTAAAAATAAAACTCTAACCAAATGTTTGGGTCATATTTAACCCAAAATCCTAAGAAAAATTTGTTTTATGTAATTTTTTTATTTATTTCCCATTACAGTATTGGGGTGAAATATGACCCCATATTTTAGATGTTAGATTAACATATGTTAGATGTTCGCATCAAAGAAATAATAAACTGTTGACATCTTAAAAAAAGTGTAAGTGTCCTCTATAAATAACTTGCACCAAAATATGTATAAAGCTTTCAAATCATTCAGTTCCAGCATTTAATCATCCACGTGGAATGCGGTTATGCCGTCTTGAGGTCTTTTGAGACTGTAAACATGCTTTTTTAAAGTCTTGCATTTACCGATTATGCTTTGGATGTAAAAGGCCACCCGCTTTTACTGGCATCCTCCACAGGTGGTGGTTTCCCGCTTTGGCAAGACGGAGCCGCATGTGGACTTCCGCTTGGACACGCTCCCTGTGTCCTCAGAGATGGCCCTGCTGTCTCCACAGAGTCAAGACGGCTCCTTATTGTTGGTTACAGGAAATAAGGTGAGCGAAACAATGTCTTGGAGAACAGGGCAAACATTTCTTTGGAAAACTATTAGTGAATACATAGCAAACCTATTGGTGGCTTAGATAAAGAGCTATACTGTAGTAAACAGAGTATGACTGCATTAGAGAAACAGAGAGCAGTAGCTGTTAAATGTGTCCTAAATGTTTGTAAGCATTATATCTTTTAAATATATGAATGTTATGTAAAGTGTAATATAGTCATAACATAAAAGTAATATGTCTATGCATTGCTCTTAGGTCTCTAAGGTCCCTCTGATAGGCCCTGGCTGTAACCAGCTATGGTCTTGTAGCTCTTGTCTTCTGGCCCCGGCCTTTATGGGCTGTGGATGGTGTAAGACCTCTGAACGCTGTACGAGGGCTCCTCAGTGCTCCCCCTCTAACTGGATCCAGGACTCCTGCCCCCTTCTCATCAACAAGGTAATTGCCCCACCCTGCCACAAACAATATTACTGTGGTTTTAAAGCACCTAATAGCAAATACCTAATAGAATAAGTGCTTTCTAAGTAAAACAACCGCGTATCAAACTCTGACCTTTATTGATTTGCCTGCTTTGCTGTGTTTTTGAGGTTAAGCATCATTGCATGGTTTCCAGAGACCTCTGGTCTGGTTTTAAAGTCGAAAATTGATTTTAAATATCAAGTAGTATTTGCGTTTTGGTAAATGAATATGAACGTCAACCCTTGTTTTATACCTCCTCCTCCAAATCCATGCATTGCTGCAGAATGGACTTACCTGTATTTGTGTAAGATCTCTTTGCAAATGATAAGTGGTGCTCTGAACTCTTAATAATTAACCAAAAAATATGTGTGTATAAAGCAACACCACCTGTTTCTCAATAGAGAACTTAGATCAGCCAGGATTCTCAGATAGCTTATTAAAAATAGTTTGAAACGTAATTTATGCAATATTAATCGATTCTAGACCCAAAATGGTTAATAGGTTTCTCAGTAAAGCTATTATAATCTCATAAGGTTAATTCCACAGAAGACATTGCCAAGTAATACAGGTGGAACGTATTAGTGATGAGCTTTGCATTAGATAACGGATATGGTGACCTACAAGATTCTTCCTGTTTAAAACAATCAGTGTCCAAAACCTAAGACAGCTGCCTTATTGCCCAGTGATTCAGTTATTACACAGGCAGTCTTTTTTGTATGAAGTTTCAGATAGATTACCAAAGCCCCATAACATCATGACCAATCATCCAGAACAAATTCATTAAAACTATGGATACAACCCAGATATTTTATGATTACAATGGTTATTTTGTTTGTTAGTTGAAATCTATGCTCAAGACCACATTTTTATTATTTCCAATCAAATTGAACGGAAGGATTGTGGGATGGTTAACAAATGACATCTAACATGTCTTTAAAACAGACCAGATGAAAGTGTAGATTTGGTGTTACGCAAACTTCAGATGTGCCAATGGTATTGTTCTTAACCTCAGCTGGTGGCCCAATTTAAAGGGCACTTTTAACCCAAGAGAATAAAGAGGCAAAGAGGGAGAAGGGAAGGTTGTTTTGTTCTTGGTTTTTGTCTTCATCACTATTTACTGGAAGACCCCCTGCCTTCAGATTGTCCATACAACCGAAACAAATTATTGTCAGTGGTTACCAACTTTATGATTGGAGGGAAATGCTTGGCACAGTTGGAGACTTTGAAAGAAAACTCCTGCCACAATTTAAGCTCACAAAATGTTTGTTTTCCAGATTTCTCCCTCCTCTGCTCCGTCGGGAGGCAACACTAACGTGACGATCTGCGGCAAAAATTTCGGTTTTAATAAGAAAGACCGCTTTGACATCAAGCTGATCGACGTGACTGTTGCTGGAAGAAAGTGTAAACTAGAAAGGAAGGACAGTAGCAATAATCGGTAAGTTAAGAAATAAAGCTTTGTTAGACAAAACTCCAATCCTTTGTAGTCCAAATAGCCAAAAACAACCTACATATAGACGGTTTCGATGCGATACACGTCTGGATCCGAACTTTACTTCCGTTTTTTTATGTTCTGACTAGTTGCTAAACTGATCTCTTGAACAAATACCTCGTCGAAAATAACAAATGTTTTGGTTTCCTAGGTTATCTATGTGTTGTTTTTTTGCTTGTTATATAAATAAACTAAGTTTAAAGAACTTTGTTGTTATTTATTCTTAGCGGAGTTTACCGGAAGTTTTGGCAGACCACGACAGCCGCTTGTTTATGTTGTTACTGCTGATACCGTCTATATTTTTTTACGGAGATCCAAAGTATATGTGGCCTACACTGTGTGTGTTTCGAAATCTGATATATTTATGTCAGAAACTTTTTAATGCATTGCAGCATGAATGGTCATCTCATATTTAAACTACAGTAGTAGTACAACTAGAACAAATGTAATAAATCCGTGAAATTGACATACCGTGCCATATAATCTGGTTACATTTAACGAAAAGTTAATTATTTCGTTTTTTCATGTGGTTCAACAAGTAAACGTACTGTAAAAATCCCCATTGCTGACCGTGTAAATACAACATTAGAGAGTAGGTCAAATTCTCGACAAATCAGCCTTGTTGCAATGCTGCAGAACGTTAAATTGGCCTGCAAAATTGCTATATTGTGCATCCTGGGCTTCCATGTTAAACTATCGTACCATAAACAACACACAAAACCTATGAGCGTTTGTGCCCCCGGACATACCACTCTACAACCATCCTATTGTGAGCGGAGAAAAGAAATTCCCTTAGAGAATAGCTCCTGTGTAGTTCCTGCCGAGTAGTACGGCATTATCATTAAATTAGAGCGGACTAATTGCCTGCTTACTCCACTGGTTCACAACCACGCCTTGTTTGCTGTTTTTGTGGCGGGAAATGTTAATGTCCTTGTGTTGTGTGCCAGGTTGGTCTGCAGACTGGATCATGTGAATGCCTCCAATGTTGACACCGCGGTAAGGGTGCGCAGTGGCAAAGAAGAGGCCCTGAAAGATGGTTTCTCATTTGTGGTAAGAGGCTTCATAGATTTTCAACAATATAATATGAGCATGCATGTTATATGTTTTTAGCCATTTTAGAACCTCTAGGATTGGTTAAAATTGATTTACAGTTACACAGTTTTAAGCATCATGTAAGACTTTTTGTCCAGCTTATGTAAATGACACGCTTTGCTGCTTCTGGCTGCTTTAGCAACGCATCGGAAGAGAACACACACACAAAGCAGCTGCGAAGAAACGAAAGCATACGTATCTCCAATGCAGATACATGCTGCTTTTATTCTCAACAATGGCCCCAAAAGTCGCATCAAATTAGCTTAGAATTTCTGTGAACCTCTGGCTGACACATTAACTGGGAGATTCTCACGAAATTAGACTTATGAGGTGTCATGAAACATTTTGATAAAAAAAGGAAATGCAAAGCAAGAGTATCAAAATAGGAAGCATACAGTTACAAACATCTCTTCGTGTACTATTTTGCACATGATTTCAAATGACATCATACAATCCAATTGTGTTGTTTTTTACCACATTTAAGGGGAAAATCTTCATTACCGCAATGTGTCCATGACTGGATTTGGGAATGGAGATGGAAATGTTTATAATTAAAAAATCAAAAAAATTAAAAGCTTCAGTGCATGTTGTACTATAAACATTTACAGTAAGGAAAAATGTGGTACTTGATGATCATTGGTAAATGTAGAGACAATTGCGAATTGAACATACGGCCAATGGAAAGACGTCAATTTTTCACAAAAAAGTTTTTATGCCCGTATGCGGTGTTTTTTTAGGCAATTTGAAAAAGGAGTATTTCGCAAAATGCAATGGAAACTATTTACATTTCAGGTCACCTGATGTATGCAAGTCAAATAATCATTATAAGAAGATGATGCAGTATGTACTAATGTAGAGGTGCCCGACAAAGCACATTTTATTAATAGTCTCAATTGTATTTATTACATATTTTTATATTAGCTTGGTTTACATAACAGTACTAAAACATTTCAACAAGTAATAAATAAAACAAATAAAATAAAATCAACAAGTAAAACAAAAAAGTTTACTAGACTATATCAAAAAGTAGCCCTCCAGACTGTTTTATCCATTGTGGTAGCCCTTGCTTACAAAAAAGTTGGAGGCCCCTGTACTACTGTATAACTGTGTATGCCTTCCATGGCAATATTGTTTGGATAACATTCCTACATCTCCTTTGATTTAAAATAATATATTACCTCCAAGACACACCTCATATGTTGCCGCTTCCAAGTATTAGAGGCTTTCCTTGGCATTAATGCTTGGATCACTTGGATATGTCTCCTTTGGTGGATGCCATATTAGTAAACCTCCCAACATCTATGTTGCCATGGGAGAAAAAACTGTGTTTATAAAAAATTATTTGCATATCATTGGTTAGTTTTATTGACATTTTTTAAAATATTGCATAAGTTTTGTGCAAATCTGTAATGGAAATGCAGCTATTATTAAAGAGAGGTACACTAATATCTTGACTTGCATGCTAAAATGAACTTTGGGGACACTGTCATTTAACTTTTTTCATGTTTCAAATATTTGGTCGATACAGGTTACTATACACAGAATGTGTGTAAATTTTAAGAGGATCCGTTGACAGAAATTCAATATAATATACATAACAATTTTTTCAGTGGTGTATAAAGACTTTACATAATGAACTATGTTTTTATTACCTTAGAATGAGACATTTTATCTACATACACCACGGGATCCCTTATTTGAATGTCGCCATTTTCCACCATCATGTTTCTAAAGTAGCCCAAAACGGATACACTGCTATATAGAGAGCGTTTCTTTACTATGTTGTCTCGGACGAAGACATGTTTGTCCTGTGACTGCTACCGTAGCTTCTCTATGCGCTTCGATTCCACTTGCAATCATGTGATCTTCAACTAGTTGGCACAGACCCGATGCATTGAGGATGAACGTCAATGTGTGGTCCAGCCATACTTTCCTCCCATAGTTATATGTGAAATGTAATCTCTCTTGTTTTATTGTTTATCCAGAACCCAGTTATAACAGAGATATTCCCCGAGTTTGGACCAAAGTCTGGTGGAACAATGCTCACTATCAGAGGTTCATTCCTTAGCAGTGGAAACGTGCAACTGGTTACAATAGGAAATGTTTCTTGTGTGCTACAGAGGTGAGTGTTGACATCTCTTAACCTCTGCGTTGCGCAAAAATATCAACAGTATCCTAAAAACCTTTCTTTTCGGCAGCATATCAGCCACAATGTTGACATGTCGGACTCCACCTCAGCAATCGCCGTCTAAACTCAAGGTACAGCTGCACATTGACGGAGTGATCTGTGAATCTCCAGTCAGCTACACTTACAACGAAGACCCTCACATCTCCAGCGTCCAACCCAAGCATTCCTTCATCAGGTCAGGCCGTCTACACCCAACACCTTTTAATAGTACACACATTATTTAAGACAATCTGTCATAGCTATCCCAAAAAAGATGGGTTAAACAGGAAGCGGGTAAGAATCTACATTTGACAGCACGTTAAATTGTCTTTGGTATCCGTAGTGGAGGAAGCACAGTGACAGTGAATGGGATCCACCTCCACTCAGCCCTCCAGCCTCAGATGGTTCTCACCGCTGCCACAGAGGGCAAAGTTACTGTGGTGAGTTCGCACAGCCAACACATCAAATACCTCCCTACTATTTCACAAACATGGTATTATCATTAACCCCTATTGAACTAAAAAGCAGGTTTAGGAAATAAAGAAAGCAATGTTCCAGAACTGGACTCGTGAGAAGGGAATGGAAAACTCACTTGTGCTAAATGTGATTATCACCTAAGCAAACTAATGAAATGTTCATTATAAAATAGATGGATCCCACTGGGTTTCTTCAGGCATGTAATTTTTTGACAGTTCTGTGATTGTTTTATTAAATGTTTTGTCTGGTATCCTTCCTTTATCATCTTTTTGTAAACTTCCTCACGTCTTGAATGCTGGGGGCGACCTGAACTACTTCCGTCTCAGTGGGACCAGACAAACACTCATTTACACACAGGGTCCCCTTATCTGATTTCTGTGGAGGCGGAGCATGGTCCTGCAGTGGTACACGCAAACAAAGCTATCTAATCTTAAGCATACAAGTCCTGTCATAGCCGAAGACAATGCTCAGCATACGTCTTCAGTTTCGATGGTATCTCCTTCCCATTCGTTCTCATAGTTTCTGCCCTCCACAGAACAGACTGAAACACTTAAATATTCAAGTCTCATCGAAGAACGTCGCTAAGCAGCAATGATGACATAATGTGAGATAATCCAAGGATTTGAAGCTCCTGTAAAAGAGGAAGAGTATGAAACCCAAGCTGTCCCTTCAGATGAATTTGCATGGCTCTGCAGCTGTTGGACTGTAAATTATTTTCTGTAAACAGTGAGCGTTGAGACTATTCTTGTCGTAAATTGCAACACACATAAGCTTTATTGTTTCCCTACTTTTATTGGGGAGGCGCGTGGTAGGAAAACTTCCTGTCTTCCATCAGCTTTTATGAATCACGCTGACTCTGGTTGTGTAACCCGAGTCGAGCTGTCATCTACTACACTGAGGTTTGATCACCGATGGAGGAAACAGAAATGCGGTCAGTAGCTCAGGTTTCTCGTGGGCCGCAGTCACCGTCTAGCTGCTGACAGGCCTAAAATAAAAGAAAAGCGGACACTAGCTTTTATATTTCCTGTGATGGACGCTGTGAAAACTTGTTAGCCATTTGAAATCATGCAAATCTGTATGGAGAATTGAGCGTTGAGGACCAAGGCAAATTATTGTGCTGATGAACAGGCAAGGAATCTTAAGAGCTTTTTTGAATATCTACTTGTGAGATCTTTGCTAAATCCAGGGATCAGTCAATCTCGCCTTTCCCACTGACTTGAAAAGCATTTTTAACAGGCCTTAGCTTGTTACTGTCCGCAATCAGAAGTGAACCTAAAGATTTTTCATTAGTTTAGGGCCATGGCATCTTCCACCCCAAGATTTGTAAAGTTTTCATGTTTCAAACCTAGGTACAAGAAGAGGTGATTACAGCACTCAGACATGTTTCAGACACCACACTGAGGTTCCTAGCAAGAAGAGCACCTGTTTTTGGGATTCAAAGAGAGTCGTTTCCACATCAGATCAATTTTAACCCAAACCAAACCTGGCTTTCTCATCTTCGTGCAGTGTGTTTTTTCTCACGCTGTGGTTTGGATACTGCTTCCCAACATGGGATGCTTGTGTGTAGGAGTCTATAATTCCTCATGATTGGGATCTTCACGCTTTTTATGTGCTAATTATCTTCAAAGGTTTTCTGTTATTGCTAAAGAAAAGAGTGTAAAGTTCAAAGTGAGAGAAACCTGACAAAAGTTACATGGCGCACCTTTAGGAATACATGTAGTTCCCATCAAAATGTAATAAAACCTAATAATTCCAGCTGAGGATATCTACTCCCTAAACACCAAATGAAATGTTTTTAGTGTCTCCCATCATCCTTTGCCTGCTTTCTTTAGCAGCTGTTATCCAACCCCCCCGAAAGCCCTTTGAGATACTCGATCCATTCTAAACAATTAAACGCTGTGTTTGTCAAGCTGCGCACCAAGCCGAAGTGCTTTTACAAGCATTTGACTAGTCTCAGTGGATGGCTCCTTGCTTCTCTAAATATGCAAACAGTTAGTTGTTCGCTATTCAAATACACAAGATCTGTGTAAATTTGCATGAATATTTGCATAGTTTAAGTTCTTCAATGATAGAGGTAAGGATGGGAGTCTGTGTGTTTTCGTGTGAATGAAAATGTTGAGTTTGGAGCTGCTCAACATTTGTTGACAAGAAGTGGCCAGCAAGGTAAAAGATATATAACGTAAATACTGTAGATGAGAAACACCAGAAGTCAGGGATTTTAGTATTAAACTCACGAAATCAAATTCATTTAAATGATCTAATAATTACTCATTATTTTTATTTCACTTGCTTTACTGTCTATAAATCATTAGTTTGTTGTTTAGTGTGTTGTGATTCGACAGCAGCTTAGCTTATCCAGAGCCGTTTGAGCTTAGCTGGTGACTGACGTATTCCTGTGGGCGGAGTTTAGTCAAAAACTCTTATATTGACATCATTCAACCAGGAAGTAGAGGGTTGTAGTCCAAACCGGCAGTTCGCTGTAGGCTTTGAAAAAGGAATTCTGTAAAAGAAAATATATCGCCTGGCAGTGAACTTTGGCTTTATCATTTGCAAAATGGGGGAAAGTGCAATGCCCTGGAATTTTTAAAAAATATATACATAGATACAGGTCATTGAAAGTGCTTGAATGTATTTTATGCAAGAACTTTTCTGGATAAAATCCATATTATTGTTTAGTTTAGGAAAATATCATAAAAATTCTAGACTTTTTAAGCATACATGCTAAGCTGTTAGCTTTAAATGCTTTTATCTTCTGTATGCGAATGTTGATTCATACCAAAATGCTTTTTTGCATAGTTATATTTGACACATGAAAATGTCTCGGGTTACGTTATGTAACTGTTGTTCCCTGAGAAGGGAACGAGACGCTGCGTCTCCCTTGCCATACTTCCTGCATCCCTGTAAAGCCGTCTTTGGCAATATTTCAGATAGCGATATACTTCCTGGCTTCCGCGTCATGCTGTCTTTCTCCTTAAGCCTCACCATTGGTTGAATTTAATATACACATTCAGACGCACTTATCCCTGGAGGCGTCCCCAATGTGTCACCACAGTGACGCAGCGCAAGTTCCCTCAAAAGGGAATCTTAAAAGGTAACACAATGTAACCTTGCTCCCACTTGAAATTATCTCCACATTTAGTCATTGATTTTAAGGGTATTGAACCTGGTAGGCCTTGAAAGGTCCTTGAATTTGAAGTTAACTAAGGTGTGGGAACCCTGGGTATTATTTATCCTCTAACAGCAACATTACACAATAACTAAAATTTGAAAAATGGGATCAGGAAAACGGGACCTTTACAACAAGGTTGTTTATTCCCAGACTATAACTTGGTCTCCTGAGCTAAAATCAGGCAATGTCTGGTTTCTGAAGAGCTAGCAACCTAAAGCCCGGAGTATAGTCTGTTTTTTATAGCTTTGCAAAGCTTAGTTTATTTGACTCATGCATGTAAACAGACGCATGCGACAAAATGCAATGCATCTCCTGGGTTACATACTACATTCTCTGGTTACAATAATGCGTGTTTATAGTGTGCATTTACACTGTATACGCTGTATACACTGTATACGGACCCTCGCAAATGCATAAAAATGGGACTATACTTCTAACATAAAAGTTATTGGGTTCAAACTGTCTGCCACATAAAAAAAAATTATACAAAATTATGCAAAACAAAATATAAACGGTTCTTATGAAATGTAGTATTTACTGAGATGATCCATAGTGCACATTACACTTTAAAACTATACCTTAGCTGTTCGTAGTCTTTTATAGCATTGCAGACGAAACTCAGCTTTGCTAATATGTCGTATGTTTGCATATAACGTCAAACTAGTTGGATGGGTCTCACGTTTTAGGGGTTATGTCTTCAACACACGTTAGAAAGTGCACCTGAGGACAGCATATTATACACGGTTGACAAGCAAATGACAGGTGTTCTGGAAAAACAGTTAATTATGCTCTTTTGGTGTTATAATGTTAAATGGAAATAGTGCGTGGATAGACCTTAGAGAGCTGCCAAGAGATGTAGTCACAGCTGGTACATGAAGCCCTTGAGTTATAACTCATGCATGATCACATGAGTCACACCTTATGTCTCACAAAGAACCGTTGTCCAATGCTCTTAAATATATTGATGTGCGTACCTCCACAATGCTTTGGGTTTTACTTCTGGTTTAACGGGATCAGTGCATGATTTTTTTTATGATATGATTTCCATTTAGGAGGCTTTGAGCATTTCAAAATATCTCATTTTCATAATCCCACAATATTTTGAAATGTCAAAATTATTTGACGCACTTTGGCACGGATCCATTCAGTGTTTACTTTAACTGAACCATGCAATCTGCACCATGAAATGGCACGCAACACTGAAAGGTGGATTTTAGGGCAAATGTTTAAATATACTTGCATACTACTAACCATTCAAATTTACCTATTAAAAAATAATTTGATCTGTAACATGCAGTACTTTGCAAAAGTCTTAGGTCAACACCACCAGCTTTATTGTTTTAACCAAGTTTTAATGTCCATCATATTTATTTTTCACACTTTTTATTAAGATACAAACAGAAAATAGTTGCCTGTTATTGCTCAAGTGTTAGGGGAGTTTACTTTAAGTTTACCTGTTTTTAATACCACATACAGTACACATTTCCTCTATTTTCTAATAAAAAACGACTAAGAAATTATTATATATGAGCACTGTACCATTGAAAAACAACAAATCTAATGGTGGCTTAAGACTTCTGCGCACAGTACTGTATAATATAACATTAATTTGATATTTATTATATTGTTATCACCTTTTTATGTACAATAAAAAGTATTTTATGAAACTTAGCACATACAAAGTGTAACATGTTGGAGCATTGACTTGGCACAGAGCTGTAACGTGTGCATTTTTTGTGCCTAGACCTGCAGCCACGATGAGGACAAGCAAAATATTATGTGCATCACTCCCTCGCTGAAGGGCCTCAGCGTTCAACCTCCAGTTGCCACCAAAATCACCTTTGTGTTGGATGGCTTCTCTACCGATCAGTACGACCTGCTGTATGTGGAGGACCCCAAGTTTGAGGAGTTTCAGAAGCCCACCGTTACACCAAGAGGCAACAAAAGCATTCTGGAGATAAAGGTAAGAGGGACCAGTGCTTTGCACCATTAAAATTGATATGGGCAAAAGTCTGTGTTTTTAATAATCATCATTTTGGTCTGGTTGGTAATGTGCAGTTTATATGCATTTATTTGCTATTGATGCACACTTAGAAAAAAGGTACAAACGCTGTCATTGGGACAGTACACGTACACACTTGTATCTGCATATTGTATATATATGTGCATGTATTGTATATTCATTTTTGACTGTGTATGGATGGTTTAAGGATAATGGAGGGACCAAAAGGCACAAAACTTGACTTTATGAGTTGTTTAAACATGATCTCACGCTTTTCGTGCCTAACACTCCTTTTTGAGCTGGAAGGAAACAATACTGAAGCAAAACAGGAAGTGTAATTGGTTTCCCATTGAGGACCTCCTGCGTCCCCCATCTTTGACATTGTTCTCCGACCCTGAAGGTTACAGGCTCTGACACATTGATGGCGAGACCCTTTACATTTACCAGATGAAGCTGGTGAAAAACAGCATTTTAAACAATGAAATATAAGAGTACAGTTTTTTCATTTTATCCATAACTGCCACTCAATAGTCAAGTGCAGCTGTTGTGAAGGGGAGGGGGTCGTGTGAGATTCTACTTTTTCTTCCCATGCGAGACTTCAGCTTCAAATCCCTTCAGACCCCTAGGGACCCTGCCGGGACACACATACACACAGAGACACACGCTAGGCATTGTGTACTTGTCAGGCCCATTTAAAGGCACTAAATGCACTGTATGTTCAATAATGGGCAGTATAAGCCCAGTTTAGCTTAATTGTCATTAAACTGCCCTATCACTCGCGTCATGCGCTTTCATTCCCATGCTGTTTGTTTGTTTAGGTTTTACCGCTTGATACTTAAGGCCATCTTCAGGGAAATAAAAATGCAGTTGGCAGGACTGTAGATGCACGGAGGGTTTATCAAAATGTCAGATTGTTTGTTACAAGTGTTTTTTGTGAAGGAAGGTTTGCATTTGGATATTTGGCTCCGTCCCACATTGCAATAATTATTTGTGCATCTGTCTCAGAGATTCATACCTCTTAAAAAAACTTAAATAGTTCAATAAAATATACCATAGGGTGAATTAAAATAGATTAGGATGATCTTAATGTCAAAAGTGTCCCATAAATTCACCCTACTTTGCTTTTTTGTTTTTTTATGCAGTTAAACTGAATGATAAACAGTGGCTAAAAGTGCACGAATGTGCTGAATGATAGCAGTTTGGGGTTAAACTATCGCTTTAATGTGTCCCCCCTACACTTTTTAAATCATAATACAATACTCAAATGTCATTTAAATGAATCATTTATTAAAAAACACATTGTAAAAGGTGCTTTTGTGTGTGTTGGTCTGCAGTATATCTCAGTCTGGCCTGTACCGTATAGTAACAGGTGCCGGAGTAGAGCGTGTCCAATCTGCAAAGCCCAGGCTGTCATGTGAGGAATGTGATCGCTCTCTTTATTGCCTTCTGCTCTGTACACCAGAGCGGGCTGAGTTTAAAGATGCAATGTATATGCCTCATATACCTCCTTAAGTCACGGGGCAATTTACAGAAAGTCACAGACTGAACGGCATATTATGTTAATGAGCGTAAATGTTTATGTCTTGCGGTGTCTGCTTGCGTGAGAATAACACCGTGTCCCATCCAGGCGTGACACAGCAACGTGAAGTTTCCAACGTTAACCAATTTGTCTGTCTACACTACATCCATACCTTTTTTAATTTTCCTTGTGAAGTTTGATGGATTTGTCATATTTCTGTTTTTCTTCTGTCCCTCTGCAGGTTCCTCATGTAAATCAGGAGGCTGTAAAAAACGGCGAGGTGCTTCGAGTTTCAAACCGGACCTGTGAGAGCGTCACTCTGGTGGGCAACACGCTCGAATGCACCGTGCCCATGGAGCTTCAGACTGCCACTAAAGAGCTGGAGGTGGAGGTACAAGACCCTCTCTATAATCCACTTCAGAGCACTTGAAGCCAGACTGGCCTCAATAAGAGCCACTCATCAGCCAGCTCAACCAGTAGAGCACAACAGTTTTTTTTTTTTTCACTTTCCACATAGATAAAATATTAAAATGTATAAGACATTAGGACTTTTAAATCCAGATATTTGATCTAATACAAAGGTATAAGGCTGTGTACTTCGATGAGGAAATTAACTACAATCAGTGCATTTTGAATGACCAAACTTATAAAATGTGGTTTTATTTTAAATACTTGAATATAAATGAATATAAAATTAGTTTTACAGTGTAAGGAGACTGTAGATGGGTCAGTGACAAAAACGGTTTAGCAAGAAGATTTTTTTTAAACTTGTTTTAAAAGCATGCATCAGGTTTATTTAAATGCACAGTGTATTTATGTTAATTTTATGCAATCAATTTTTATGAAAGTTAAGATTGAATGGACCTGAAAATGTCAAATGGTGTAACCGCCAATTGTGTCAAAGAATGAGAAATATTAAATATTTTTCCACCTTGATGGCATGTTAGTACCGAGGCCCTAAGGTGACATTGGAGTAAAAAAATCTAAAGTTTAGTTTCATGTGCTCACGTGAAACCATGTGCAGAATTTTTTTTAAAGTTTATTTTCACGTGCTCACGTGAAACTATCGCGTGCGCACGCAAAACTATCGTGTGCGCACGCAAAACTAAACGCGATAGTTTCACGTGCGCACGCAAAAGTTTCATGTGCGCGCACAAAACTAAATGCGTTTTTGAGCGTGAAACTAAACTTTAATTAATTTTTGCTCCATGTCCCCTTAGGGGCTCCATATCTAAGCGTAATCATAAAAAAGCGTATTACTTATTTCTAAATGTAAATTTTAATGCGTTTTTGTAATATTTGTCCTGACATATGCTGAAAACATCTCTGTTTTCTAAATAATCTTTGACAAATGATGTAAAAATGTATGTTAAAAAAATCATATAACACTAAACTAGATGATTATATTTTATTCCATATTTTTTATGAATATATTTTAATTAAAATAAATACTAGTTACACCAATTGACACAAACTGGTTACACCACATTGACAATTTTGCAATTATCCCCCAAATATTTTTTCAAAATTAAATAAAACCAGACATTTAGACTTGGTCCTCAAAAAAGAGAATGTATGCAAGTAATCTGCAAATTTATTTTGAAATTTTAACCCTTTTACATTTAATTTATCCATACGGACACAAAATAATTAACAACACGTCACAGATATGCAATCATTTAATGCAAATAGATGGTCACTTGTAAACTCTTGGCATCCTGTTTCCATAGTAACAACCTCTCTGATCTGATCCAAAGGGGTAATTATTTAGGTTTAGGGGTTGTGTAGTTCCTCAGTATGATTTTGACTCTAAGCACTTGTTTAAAAAATGTTTTTTTTTATTTGTTACTTTGAGAGTCAAAATGGCTATTTCTAATTATAAAAAGGCTTCTACACAGAGGATAAACTGGGTTGCCAGATCATGATTAGGTCTTTAATATACAGTCTCTTCACACAGAGCGCGGATATGAAGAACACTATCAATGATTCATTTCCTCAACGGTGTTCATATTGTAATTTTTATATACTTCACCCCAACTGAGCATTCCTTACATTTCCTCTTTGCACACCATTAGATCATCAAGAACATAAAAAACAACAATTTGGAAGCCCGGCACCAGCCCCCAGACAGTCTGATATGATTGGTATAAAGATCAAGGAAATGTTAGCCTCAGCATAAAGTGCTTATCTGTCAGCGAGAGACAGACAGCGTGCGTGTGACACAATGCTCTAATCTGACCCCATCACAATGCGGTGCGGCGAAGCTAATCTCAGCCCAAACTCAATAACGTTCGGCCACATAAGAGAAGCTCTATCGCTGATCCAATTTCCCCTCCTGCTTGCAGTGGATATGTGCGTTTCATTTCGCCGTGCTGCTTTATGACCAGTGAAGCACTTTTACCGAGCTCAAGCGCTCCCCGAGGGTGTTTTTAGATGGATTGTTGTGATGTTGAAGGTTCAAATGTAAACATTTTGCAGTATATGAGAAATGAAGCAAATGTGCCACAGATGCGTTAGTATGGAAAATCTTGGTTGTTTGGTCACTGCTGTCATTTTTTGCACTTACTGAAGGTATTTTTAAGTGCAATAATATCTGGTTTCAATATGAAAAACCTAAACTGGTCAATTTTGATATGGTTGTTGATATATTGTGCATCCCTGATAAAACTTAAAAAATTGTGTTGTGCATTTCAGTGGAAGCAGGCCACATCTTCTGTGATCCTGGGTCGAGTTGTTTTGGCTCAAGAACAGGACTACAGGGTACTGATCACAGGTGGCATCTGCGTGTCCATCGTACTTCTTCTCTTGATCGCAGTATTTGCTTGTATCAAGAGGAAAAAGCATATCGATGGTATGTAGCTGCGTATTTGTCTGCATGTGTGTGTCTGTACTGATGTTGTTGCTGTACTAAATTAGTCACTTTCTTGTTTAAATGTTGAAGATCATTTGTATAGGCATTTACCAGTTAAATCTATCAAATTATGCAAATATCACCTCATGTGTATTCAGAATGGTTCACTTCAAAACAATTTCAGATAAGTATAACCCTGTGAGCTATAACAGTAAATTAGGGCTGCATTACGATTAATCGTGACTAAACGTTTGCAGAATAAAAGTTTGTGTTTACATTGTATACAGTATGTGTGTGTACTGTGTATAATAATTATTATGTATATATAAATTCACCTGCATGTATATATTTAAGAAATATAATGTGTATATACATATATATTATTACTATGCACATCACACACACATATAATGTAAACAAAAAACTTTTATTCTGCAAATGATTAGTCACCAGTGATGGAAGTTACAAAGTAATGCGTTACTGTAATTCCACTACTTTTAGCGGTAACGAGCATGTAACAAAGTATTTTTTTAAATCAAGTAACCCAGTTACAATTACTGAAATTTAAATGAGTTCGTTACTAATTTTGTAAAAAATTAACACTTGCAGACAAGACATTTCTGATCTAATGTCGCAGGACCGTGGTGGGCGGCGCATTGAATCATTGAACTTCATCATGTCAAACAATGCGTATAGAATGAACATGAATAATCAAAACGGGACAACATACCTTTGCTTAAAAATTGTGTTTGAGTCTAAGTCCATCCGGTCTCATGTTTGTAAATTATCTTTGCCAAGCGTTCCCAGTATGACATCAACTTGCATTTGTAGTCCACAAAAGTATTAAATCTGAGAAATGTTTAAATATTCTAAAATATGCACCCTGCGCTGTACAACGGTGTTAAAACTCCATAGTATGTGTGAGTGCGCATTTAGTTTCAGTTTTGGTTTCACTCACTCCGTGTCCGACAAAACAATCCACTCGCTCTGTGTCTGTCCGACAAAACAATCCACGTACTCCCTTTTTCTGATTAAATATCTTCCTTTAACTCTTTCCCCGCCATTGACGAGATATCTCGTCAATTAAGAGAAAACGCTTCCCCGCCAATGACGAGATTTTCCGTCTTTCCGCAATACCGCTATTATCCACCAGGTGGCGCCCTTCCGCAACTTTTTAAAACCGGAAGTATTGCCCTATGGCAAGCTGCTGCATGTCCGTGTCTGTTTTAAAGATCGCTCTGAATGGGATCTCTATGAAAAGTCCGTCATAAAAATGGAATTATCTCTACTTTTTGCTCAAAATATGGTGTTTTTGCAAAAACCTACCCATATTCAAAAGCTGATTGCAAAAGAACCACTAAAGGTAGGATGAAACGGTTTTTTTTGTTTGAAAGCAGAGGGTCTGTTCTTTCATTTGGTATATTGTATGTTTATATATTTAAAGAAGAACATTTTCTGGAAGGCATTAAACTTTGGTGAAAATCATGAAAAACGTTGGCGCTGGCTGGCAACTTTTTTTAAAAATGCTGGCGGTGAAAGAGTTAATAATTGTTGATAATTTAGATCAAACATAAAAAATATACAAACAATATATGATCTTTAATATCACGGATGCGGTAAAGATAACTGTGCGACTCCACTGTATTCCAAAGAGCGCACTACCCGCAAGCTTCACAGTCCCCAAACTCTTAAAGAGACAGTACACAATTTTAATGCATTATATATTTTCAATGTAAACATACAGAATATTAACTAAATGGTCTAAATGATATACATAAATAAACTAAGCTTACATATTCAGATAATTTCTAACAAAAATATTCAAAGGCTGAATCTAAGCAAAATAGGCTCCTACAGAATGTGATATATTAGAGTCTTACGTGTAAAATAGCCCATCCATATAACCAAACTGACAAAAGAGTGACACCCACTGTGGCCTACAGCCAATCATTTTATCATATGACTGTTCAGCACTGTTCATATTTTCATTTAAAAAGCAAAGTAACTTAAAAGTTACTTTCCCTAATAACTAATTACTTTTGAAATATAGTAACTGGTAGAGTAATTCAATTACTTTTAAAAGAAGTAAATAGAAACTGTAACCGATTACTACTTTTCAGTAACTTGCCCAACACTGTTAGTCACGATTATGCAGCCCTGCAATAGATAAAGCGTAGTTTACTTGTTATTTAGGAGGTAAGTTAAAAGACTAAAAAGCAGCCACCTTTCATTCCAGCTGCTGTACTCACTTGATCTTTTTGTTGTTTAGTGAAACAAACTGCATAAGATTGGAAATATTGCGGTAGATAGTGAGATATGGGTTTCTGGGTTATTTGTGGGAGTTGATACTGCTGAAGTCCAAGGTGGAGCGATCTGTCCCTTTGTTTCTCACCTCTTCCTTGGTCTCTCTCTCCCTCTCTCTCTCTCTCTCTCTCTCTCTCTCTCACCCTGTCTCTGGTTGTAGATTTAGCTAAAACTATGGTTTGGTATGACGGCCGGGCTCACATTCCACACTTGGACATGTTGGCAAACGCGAGGAGTGTCAGTCCGACTAATGAAATGGTCTCTCACGAGTCCGTGGACTATAGAACCACTTTGCTTGAGGGTATGTTCTCACGCTTCGCTGCCTCTCGCTCAAAACACGCTGCTGGTGGGGGTTCACCATCTCTGCTGATCTCAGACCAGCTTTGCTTTTATCTCTTCACGGCTTGGGGTACATCACGATAGGGAGGGCTGGCCCTAGACCAGCAGTGAAAGACGACTTTATCCAGTTCTCCAAACACAGACCTTCTGACCTTACCCTCTGCTCTATTCTCCTTTTTGCAGAAGAGATCGCATGCTCCTTTTGCCTTCTTCTTTCTTTAAAAAGATGACTGAAAAAACTCTGCTTTCTCTCTCTCTCTCTCTCTCTCATATCTGTATAACCGGGTTTAGAATTTCCTACGCCCTTTGTAGTTGGTGTAATAACTCTCCCTCAGACTTTCACCGCTTTGTTCAGGTGACCCCAGGCCGCGGCGAACAACTCATTGACTTTTAACCTTTGACCTTTTCGCCTCGCAGACCAGAGCTTGCCTCTGTCACAGACGGAGTCCTGTCGGCCTCATTTGTACGCCCATGCTCACGTGGACCTGTCCCCAATGCTCGGGGCAATGGAAGGGGACTTGGCCTCACCGCTGTTGCCTTCTAATGCACCCATAGATCTGGGCAGCCTCCATCCCGAACTGCTGAAGGAGGTTCAGCACGTGGTCATTGCTCGAGAGGATCTGCTCTTACATGTGAATGAGATCATCGGAAGAGGTGAGGGAACACATAAAAATGTTTTGCAAATCTGATATTCAAACCTGAAAAAATAAACATATGCTTGTAAATCATGTGACTCAGTCTGGGAAAACTCAGCTAATGTCATTTAATTTGTGATTAATATTTTTTTACATAAATTCATCCAACATAATATAAAGACGTTCTGGGAAAATATAACCTTGATATCTTTACTATTGACTGAGTCATGTCAAAGATCAACACCAGTGAGAAATTTTCTTGAGAAAATCTGATTTGTATTTTAATCTTACTTGTAACTAACTTTCAACTTTCAAGAGGTGCATTACAAGAAATCCAATAGCTCAAATTAGTGATTTAGGAGGAGGAATCAATTTCAGACGTGGTTGAACACAGAAAAGCTAAAAGGTTAAATGGTCACAATCAGCCCGGCAGGTTGGACATTTGAACATTAAATTGCCTGTCGTCTCATTGTTCTGCAGACGTGTGGGTGTGAACGCATGTATCGTATTTACTTTGGGGATCAGATGTAAACCGCTCTCCTGCATACCCCCGTGCAAAACCCACCATCCCTGTGGGAAAGCCGAGCTTAACGTGTGTGTGTTTACGCATGTGACACGAAGCGATTTATAGAGGCCGTGCGTATGTGTGTGTTTGCGTGCGAGTATGTTGGGGTGGCCGGGGTGGCATGTGTGGTGATTTGTTCTCGTGTTAAATTCCAAGCTCATTGTTGGGCCGTCTCAGTGCTCAGCACCGGTAATCTGACTCGACTCCCATCTGGGAAGACGTGATAGCAGTGCTGGAGAGAGATTACAGCGCTCCACGCTCCATTATTTCAACACCCTGACTCTCACTATCCTTTATTCTCTGTGCCCTAATTAGAGAGAACACTTGGCCCAGATACTTGTAATTGGTTAATCTTTCAGCGATAGACCACGCTGTACCCTCTTGTTAGAGTTTTTTACAATATTATCCCAGAACACCCTAGCAACACCTTAGCAACCACACAGAAACTGCCTTGCAGCCAGCCATAATCTGGGCGAGTCTTGCATTGTGTGTTTCCAGTCTCTCTCTACTGTCTAACGTTGCAAAATTGTTAACATTTGACAATGCATGCGCAGTAGTGAACGGTAACAAAGTAAATGGAAATTAACTGTATTCATGGTTTGCTTTTTATTACACTGTCAGAAAAAGGTTAAAAAAACTAACTTTTTTGATATAGTATATCGAAACCTTTTATTTTATTTAACTTTTTGATATGTTTTATCATTGTTTAAAATGTTAACATACATAAAAGAAGCCAAGCTAATATAAAATATGTAATAAATAAATATTAAAATTGAGGCTATTAATAGAATGTGCTTTGGTGGGCAACTGATAGAATCCATGCGGGCAACCTGGTGCCCGTGGGCACCATGTTAAAGATCACTGCACTAGTGCAAAAAAGTGCATGAGGAGTTAATATTAGTGTCAAAAAGTCAATACTAGTACATCAAAGGTGCATATTGGTACCAAATACATATCTACAGCTAAATGGTACATTTTGAGACCTTTTTAAGGTTACTGCACCAGTGACCACTATGTAAAAAAAATGTTAAATTTTTTCCTGACAATGTAGGAAGTGACAGATTTCATACGCACTGGGTTGTTTCAACCCCCTATGGTTGGGTAAAATATGGACAGAGACAATTCTTTGGTTTAAATTAACCCATGTTGGGTTGTTTTAACCCCAAATGCTAGTTTGTTTAACTCACGGTTGAGTCAAATATGATCACTTCCTAGGTTGATTTAACCAACAGTTGGGTTTGTTCTTATTTTACACAACTATATTTTTTTGAAATATCTTGTAATTTAAAGGGACACTCCACTTTTTTTGAAAATGTGCTTATTTTGCAGCTCCCCTAGAGTTAAACATTAGATTTTTACCGTTTTGGAATCTATTCACCCGATCTCCGGGTCTGGCGGTATCACTTTTAGCATAGCTTAGCATAATCCATTGAATCTGATTAGACCATTAGCATCGCGCTAAAGAATAACCAAAGAGTTTCGATATTTTTCCTATTTAAAACTTGACTCTTCTGTAGTTAAATCGTGTACTAAGGCCGACAGAAAATTTTAAGTTTGCTGCCGTAACATGGCTGCAGCAGGCGCGATGATATTACGCAGCAGCCAAAAGTAGTCCCCTTTGTAATTTTCAATAGCAGGGGACTATTTTTGGGCAGTGCGCTATATCATTGCCCCTCCTGCAGCCATGTTACGGCAGCAAAGTCCTTAATTATTATGCCAGAATGAGAATATAGTTTCAACTTTTAATTTTCCGTCGTTCTTAGTACACGATGTAACTACAGAAGAGTCAAGTTTTAAATAGGAAAATATTGTCACTCTTTGGTTATTTTTTTGGGCAATGCTAATGGTCTAATCAGATTCAATGGATTATGCTAATGGATTATTTAGCTATGCTAAAAGTGCTATAGCGCCAGACCCGGAGATCAGCTGAATGGATTCCAAAACGGTAAAAATCAAATGTTTAACTCTGAGGGAGCTTGAAAATGAGCCTAATTTCAAAAAAAGTGCAGCGTCCCTTTAAGAAAGTATACATTCACATACATGTATGACTGTGCATGATAAAGTAAGACAGACTCTCATAGAAAGTTTAAGAGCAAGAGATCACTCGTCCTCCCAACACAAATCTTTATTCACACTCCATTGATTCACAGCATTCATTGTTCTTAGGTTTAAATGGCGACTGTATGTATTACGCACCTGCGATGCTTAAACTCAAAAAAGGCTCTGATAGATTTATTTGTTAATAATCTCTGCATCCTTTCCTGTCTTTGTGTGTCCAGGTCACTTTGGCTGCGTGTTTCACGGGACCCTACTCGAACCAGATGGCCAGAAGCAGCACTGCGCTATCAAGTCCTTAAACCGTGAGTTTGACATTATTGACGTTGTGTTAAAGTGATGAATTGGTTTTCAGTGTTGGAGGCTAAAAGCACCGTATCATGGTTTGGGATATGCCACACAAATTATATACTCTTTAAAACAGTTTAAATTATAAAGCTTAATGTACCAGATATAAAAATCCTACTGGCAAATATAACTTTTATCTTTACTTTGGATGCCTGCAGGCTACCGCCGTACATGATTACACTTCTTGTTGCTTTTCTACTAGTTTGTTTCTGGTTCGAAACCCAATCTGACAAAGAACAACATCTCTATACTGAGACATGACGTATTACACACGGGGCTGTTTTAATATGACACCGTGATGAAGATGATGATGATGAATGCACAGCAGAACAGCCATATCACATTAGAGATGCCCCTAATCACGTCACTGAGAGCTTCAGATTTATGACCCGAGCTCTGCTTTTCTTGCTCATGTTTGCTCTCAAGACGAAGGCTTGTTTCAACAGGAAACCTTGCTTAACCCTAAACGTCTGAAGTGCTCCATGTTGTCAGATTAAACATTTTTAAAAGCTTCATTTCATATTTGTGCAGGAATCACAACAAGGAGTCCGAATGTACATCATGAATAAATTATATAAAGAATCGATAAACTAAATACTTGGAGCTGTTCCCAGATCAGACTTGGTCTTTTGAGGATACTGACAGCAGCCCGTATCGTCGGTGTACTAGGGCAAGATGTTACATCATTTCGAGATCAATCATCTGTAAACACAACACGTATACACAGGCCTTTTCGTTTTGTTTTGTGTTACCCGTAAGCCTCTCTTTCTCCTAGTGAAAGGTTAAACATCTGTTTAATCTCCTTAAAATGCGAAAGCACCTCCAACAGGATTAAACGGAGGTACCAGTAGAGATCGAGGTACTGTAGTAATGGCATGGTCATGACACCAAGGATTAAGTATTTGCTCTGAAACGGAGTACTCCTTTCAGGGTGAAATATGATAAAACACTTGATAGTGTTGGGGATAATTTATTTGGCATGGTATATGGTTCACAGACAACTTGGCAGGTTTATTGCTAACCTCAAGAACATATAGCAGGATAGATTTTAAATCTAGTAAATCTAGACTGGGGGTAGCAGAACGAATGGAGATGTAGTTTGGTGCCCAAAAGGTCGACCTTTGAACTGCGTTATAAATAACATGGCTGACATTTACACTACTAAATCTCAATATGCTTGTTTGCAGGAATCACAGATATTGAGGAAGTATCTCAGTTTCTGAAGGAGGGCATCATCATGAAAGATTTCAGCCATCCGAATGTGCTCTCCCTGTTGGGAATCTGCCTGCCCAGCGAGGGGTCACCTCTGGTCGTGTTGCCATACATGAAACACGGGGACCTGCGCAACTTCATCAGAGATGAGACTCATGTATGTGATATACACACATATGTTTATCAAATAATGTGAATTCAAGGTAAATAAAATGTTGTTGTAACATCTTTTGATATTTTCGTTCCCACACAGAACCCCACGGTCAAAGACCTGATGGGTTTTGGGCTGCAGGTGGCTAAAGGAATGGAGTATCTTGCAAGCAAGAAGTTTGTACACAGAGACCTTGCGGCCCGAAACTGCATGTGAGTCTATCAACAATTCTGGTGTTTCTCATTTTGTGCCAAGTTATGCAACTGTGTATGTGTGTGTGTACCCCGGTAACGTCTGTAATGTCCTTCACAGGCTAGATGAGAGCTACACGGTAAAAGTGGCCGATTTTGGCTTGGCCAGGGATGTGTATGATAAAGAATACTACAGTGTGCACAACAAGCATGGAGTCAAGCTACCCGTCAAATGGATGGCATTGGAAAGCTTGCAGACACACAAGTTCACCACCAAATCTGATGTGGTGGGTACTTTACAATTAAATCTTTTTAACTTTAATAAAAATCATTTAACATATTTTAAATGTATTGATGGTATTTGTGAGCTGTTATGAGTAAAAGTAATTATTATGAAAGTTTCCTTTAGGAATGAACTGCTGAGGCACGTCCTAAACCTTTTCGTAACCTATGTGTTAAAATAGAGGAAGATAATGGGTGTAATAGGAATGTTATACAAACCCCTAATCCAATAGAGAGCTTAACCTTTAACATTGCCACTAAACATAACTCTAACATCTGATTGGCTCTCAGGATGGATGTGGTTTAGAGTCAATTTAAAGCTTGACTGTAGTTACATCGTGTACTAAGACCGACAGAAAATTAAAAGTTGTGATTAGGTTAGGACTATACTCTTATTCTGGCGTAATAATGAGTACGTTTACATGCACATAATAAGCGGATAACTATTAAAAATCTGCTTATTATATAAAACTGTTTTCATGCGTTTACATGCAAATCAATAAGCCAGCTATGCAGTCAACTGCGTTTACATGGGACTTGGAGAATTATCAGTTTTCTCGCAGGCAGTGACGTCACCACCTATAGTACATAATAGTCGATCAAAAAGCCGACGGCATATCTGTCTTAAGTATTGTTGTATCTCTTCTCGTGTCTGCAGAACCTGTAAATGTAACATAAGCTTCTATTTTAACAGTTTCTCTACCAACTGCTTTAGTCGAGCGCAGACTTTTATGAATTACTTTGCACTTACTTCCGCGTGTGACGTTTATCTTTCATACGCGGAGACATGCGCACATGGACAAAACCGTGAGAAAGCCGGTTAAGGTGTTTACATGCGACGCGAAATCGGCATAATGAGCAAAAAGCTACCTGTGCCGATCGGTTTTTGATTACGCCGTTTATGAGCTTTCCCTGATTAAAGAAAACAGTTTTACGCGTTTACATGAACCCACGTGTTATCAGTTTATTAAGCATAATCGGCGTAAGACTGTGCATGTAAACGCACTCAATCAAGGACTTTGCTGCCGTAACATGGCTGCAGGAGGCACAATGATATTGCGCAACAGCCAAAAATAGTCCCCTTAGAAACTTTCAATTGCAGGGGACTATTTTCAGCTTCTGCATAATATTACCACGCCTGCTGCAGCCATGTTACGGCAGCAAAGTCCTTGATTTTTACGCCAGAATGAGAGTATAGCCCTAACCATATCGGCCTAGAAAATCGCAACTTTGAATTTTCTGTCTGCCTTAGTACACGATGTAACTACAGAAGAGTCAAGTTTTAAATAGAAAAAATATTGAAACTCTTTGGTTATTTTAGCGCAATGCTAATGGTCTAATCCAATTCTATTGATTATGCTAAGCTATGCTAAAAGTTGTACCGCTAGACCCGGAGATCAGCTGAATGGATTCCAAAACAGTAAAAATCAAATGTTTAACTCTAGGGGAGCTGGAATATGAGCATATTTAAAAAAAAGTGGAGTGTCTTTAAAGGGTCCTAATATGTACCATTAAGGTACAAAAATGTATACATTTGTTTGTACCTTTAAGGTACTAATATATATATTATTTAGTTGTACCAACCTAGTGACAGTTTTTGTATCAGTTTTGGAAAGCTCATGTGTGCTAGCGGTGACCTCATTTTGTTTTAGACACAACAAAACTGTTTTCAGTCAGTTCCAGTAATGGTGAGGACAATATTTGAACAAGTACTGTTGCCTTTGACTGAATGTGTTGCAGTTCATTAACTTATATTTTACTTCATTGATTCATGCATGTGCACACAAGTCAGGCTCAAGGTGTACCATGACTCACGTCCTGTTGTCCAAGCTGCCTACCTTCAAATAAAACTGCACGTCTGCATTTTCTGCAGAATTTTTCCCCCAAACATTTCTGATTCAACTCTTCCCTTAAATGGATTTATGGGTTTAGCATTCCCTCTGTTTGGCACACCTCATTCACTTTGTATCAGCTTCCAACAATTGATGACACGTTGGAGTCAGCCAGAGTTCACACAAATGTCAGTTGTTTTGATAGGTGCTATGCTCATAACCCATTGTTTTCTATTTCATCCTCCTGCAGTGGTCGTTCGGGGTGTTGCTTTGGGAACTCATGACCCGCGGCGCACCACCGTACTCCGACGTGAACTCCTTCGACATCACGATCTTCCTCCTTCAGGGCCGAAGACTGCTACAACCCGAGTTTTGCCCGGATGCCCTGTAAGCATACATACACTCACGCATACACGCTTACGTCCTTCATTATGACCAACATACAACACTCAAAGGGGGGTGATGGGCATCAATGCCAGGGCGTACAATAGAGGCCCATTGTTAACCGCCCGCAGATTCAATCAAGCGGTCACGGTTTATCAGAACTCTCGGCCAACTCGGCCGTGCATGACTACCTAAGATCGACACACATTGACTCCCCACCCTGCCTGTATGATGTGAGTCAACCTTCAAACATTCTTCACACACTACTGCCAGTGCCACTTTGAATAGAGATATGTGGGTCATCACTTTCTTCCCTCATGGACTGCATCAGTCTTGCGTTTCTCTCGGGTTTTATGGCTTTGACAGGAAAGTAGTTCTGAAATGTGAGGTTTTCAACGTAGGTGATAAATTTCAATGCACCAGTGTCTTGCACTGCCAAAGCAAACAGTTGGTGTGAATGGAATCTGTGAAAAGGTAGGGCCAGCAAGTTTTAGCATAGCTATTGCTCATAGTACTTAAGAAGTGGAAGGGAGTTTTACATTTTGGATTTGGCAAATCCTTTTATCCAAAGTTATTTATCATGGGAATCGAACCCATATCCTTTTCCAGAGCAATGCTATACCAACTGAGCTACATTTTGATCAATCGTGAGTTCTCACGCAATCTGATCTCTCTCTGTATTTCCATCTCAGATACAATGTGATGATCGAGTGCTGGCACCCCAAACCCGAGCGCCGCCCCACCTTCTCGGAGCTGGTGTCCCGCATCGCCGCCATCTTCTCCAGCTTCAGCGGAGAGCACTACATCCTCCTCAACACCACCTACGTCAACATCGACAAGATGACACCATACCCCTCTCTCATCTCTTCTCAGAGCAACCTCAACCGTGACTGCTTCACCTGACAGAGACGGCCAGACGGAGGGAGGGATGAAGAGATTGAGATGATCAACAACATGAAAAGCCAAAGCTCTTATTTGCTACGAAAAACACTGGACTCGCCGGTCGGCTTTCAACATTAATAGAGGAGGATAGGATACAGTGAAGACTTTAAAGGCGCATACACTCCCTTGATCACTGTAAATAGTTCGTGATGAGCCATGACCTGTGGAGTTAAGGCTCTCCGCTCAGGCATGAGATGGGCACACTCCCCTAACACAGAGAACCTGAAACAAGTTGGATTGCGAGCCATGATGTTTCAAAGGTGGCGTGTTTTTGTTAGAGTTGGTTGTCAACCCATTAATGTCTCATCTGTTCGTTCGCATCGAGGCGCCTTTCGCAATCTGCGCCCATCTGAATCGTACTGGCAGGCGCTTTCCTCCAGTTCCAATCAGATGGTTTATAAAATAGAGAAACTCTTTAGTGACATTGTGTTCTCTGGGGTATCTGAGCATATGTCGACCATTTTGTTTTCTGTGAAAAATGTTATATAACATTGTGCATGCCTTCGTACTATGAACTGAACGCGGCATAATGAAGTTCTCTTCAGAACACTGGACAGGTAACGTGAGCTTTAAATTTCCACCTGTTCTTTAGATTCAGACACCGATGTCTTTATAAATCATCCGTTTCTATTTTCCTATTTGATTTATGTTTGGAAAAACTTTAAAATGCTGTGATGCTTCTGACCTGGTCATTTTATTCTTTAAGACAAGATTTCCGCAGTTTATTAGTTGTTTTATATTTGTATCTGTTTATAAAGCATTTTACTTAGGCCTCATGGTGCACCTGTTTCACATTATCAGCACTGTATGGAGTTAAAGTCAACATGAATGGTATTTGTAACCCTTTTTTGTGTCAGTAATGTGAAATGAGAATATTTATTAGGGATGCATGATAATCAGTAATGAAGTATAAAAGCAGTTGAAGAGCTCAGATGCAAAACCAGGGCTCTTAAAGGTCACGTTCTTTCTGTGTTTTTGAAGCTTTGATTGTGTTTACAGTGCACAATATAACATGTGTTCATGTTTCACGTGTAAAAAAATTTCACACAATTTACTTATCTGTATAGCGCAGTTTCCCTGTTCTATGAAGTCCCTCCTACGTAACAAGTTCTGATTGTGTAGTTTGTTTAGTGTGTTGTGATTCGATAGCAGCTTAGCTTGCCATTACCTTTGCTGACGACTGACGTATTCCTTTTGGCGGAGTTTAGTCAAAAAACTGTAGAGGGCTGTAGTCCAAACCGGCCATTCGCTTTAGGCTTAGAAAGGGGAATTCTGTTAAAGAAAATATATCGCCTGGCAGTGAACTTTGAGCTTTATCATTTTACAGGTATTATTTATGCTATAATATGGGTTTAAAAAATACGATCAGAAAGAACGTGACCTTTAACGGATTCTGCCAACAAAACTGTATTTCTGAATAGCCTAATGCTGCGTTCACACCAGCCGCGGTAGAGGCATCAAGCGCGAGTGATTTCAATATTAAGTCAATGTAAAGACGCGTGTCTGGAGGTCTCGCGGCACGAATAAGGCGTTTAGCGCGGCAGACGTGATTCGCGTCTAGTTCGCGCGAATGCTCGAATTGAGCCTTGCCACTGGAAACGCGTGAGTTGAAAAATCTGAACTTTGGCAGGAAAACGCGCTGCGCTAACCAATCAGGAGCTTGCTTTAGTAGTGACATGATTACAGGAAGCGAGCGGAGTCGCAGAAGCCCCTCCTATGACGTGAATTTCCAATTGAATGTCTCAATGACTAGAATTTCACGTGTGGCTTTCACGCACGAATGACGCGAGGACACTCAAAATGTTCAAGCGTCGAACTACGTGCAGTAGACGCGAATTTGACGCCTCAATCGCGTCTGGTGTGAACCCACAGTAATGCTACGTACACACCAAACACGGGCCATCGAGTTACTCGCTCTAGATTACTCGCAGGATTTAACTTCGTGTCATGCGGATTTTTTACTCAAGTTGAATATTTTCATCTTGGGAAAATACGCGTTTGAGGCAAATAGCGCGTGTTTTCGCTGCAAACGCACCGCCCGTATCGCGTCATTCGCATCGCCCCACGCGAGGACGCGTCTAATTGCGTCTTTGCATTGACTCACGCAAATCATTGAACTCGCATCTGGTGTGAACCCACAGTAAGGCCGGGATTAAGCAGATCTGAAACAAGTTATTTGATAAACGTATAATACGGTTAATAATACGGTTAATATCATCACGGAGGTGGCGCTTAGTGTTTTTTGCATCAAAGCCCCTCAATTTTTCCCACTGTTGGACATCAGCAGATTTTCTGAAAACGGTCGATGATCAGTGCAGATAATACGTCAACTTATCAGTTTTAAAATCTCTGATTCACCACTGTATTGGTGCCCAAACACACAGAAATGAGCACAAAATAAACAGCTGTAGGCGTTTGGCGATTATGTAATTGTTTTACCCATAATTGTAATCCCAATTAATTTTTTTGATTAATTGTGCAGCCCTAATATCTATTGAGGAATAAATGTGAGGCGGGACTTGGTTTTGTCCATCAGTAAATGATTGGATTGTTTTAAGTGGGAGTTACTTACCAGAAAGGAGCCACGATGTGTCTGGAGGGGAGGGGATGAAAATAAGAGCTTGTTGTTATCAGCCTAAAAGCAATGATTTTAGAGGCAGACCAATATATTACATTTTTATAAGAGCATAATAAATTTACTTCCATTTAGAGAGCGTACATTGTTCCCTCATGCACAATAGGACCAGAATGTGTATAAAAGATACAACAAGGGTGAATGTGGTTTGAACATTGAGAGGTTAAAGTGTCAACTGTATGTTTTTATTAATCATTGTATATTGAAGGGGGTTGTAGACATTATTGATTTCATGTTGACTTTAAACAGAACTAACAGTACTCTTATTTGTCATTGAAAGCATTATCAAATATGGCAAAAATGTAACAAACAAATGCAAGATGGATGGCTGGTGTGTAGAATGGTGTGAATGTTTCCATGCAGGCCTTTACAGTGCATTGCTATGTAGTGAAGATGACAATGAATGTTTCCTTATTGAACTACTGGTTGGTGTAAATAATTCGTTTTTTCTACCCTTCTTGTCTGACGTGCTGTGTGATACATGTATATATAGCCTTTGAACACAGTATACAATAGAGACAGTTTGGTATATCCATCAAATAATTAATATAGGTCAGCTGTTTTCATTTTTTCCCAATGCGAGTTAAAATTCTGGTGTGTTTATGATAAACAGGATGAATCCTGAATCATTTAGTATGAAGTTTTGCCTTTTTTCAATTTTTAATACCCATCTTTTTTTAGTTGAGGCTGTCACACTGTCTCCTTATGAGCTATGTGGGGATGGAAATGATTCAATTATGGTACATATTACAATATTTCTGTTGTTCCAGTAAGAATAATAAAGTTTTATTATGTGTGTAAGTGTTTTTGTGTCTTAAATGTAACAATGTGTCCCTTTGTGTTCCCTCGGTTATATTAAATTCATTCTTCTCTATGAGACCTTTCATTTCATCTCAGAGTGAACCTTGACCATGACCTTGTGATTACCCTCAATGCTCTTGACCTGAACATTAGCCACTATCGTCTAGACAGGCTTTTTAATTTCCTCCTTTATGGTCTTTTCTTGAAAACAAGGGTAATACTACCTGGCTATAAAAGAGCGCTGCAAGAAAAAATGAATGAAATGCACATGCAAAATACTGTTTATGTCCACTTTAAGATATTTATCAGTTTACTACACTTTCTAGTAGATTGTAGAAGAGTACTGCGGTGAACTATTTTTTTATTCAAATAATTTCAAATTCAGTATGCATATAAAATCTAGATATTAAAATCTACTCCGTTACATTTCATGTGACCCTGCTGCTGTTTTGAAAACCCAGCTAAAGTTATTGTTGTGATTAACTGTTTTTTTTTTTTTGCATAAACGTAAATGACATTCAGTGATAATATAACCTGTGTTTAAAATTGACTGAGTAATGCAAATGTAGTTAACATGTGAAATCAAAATGAGATAAATACATAATTAGATTAAGAAACTTTAGCCTGGATTTCACGGACAGGGTCACATAGTTTTATTAACTTGGTTTTGCAATTAACTGTAGTGAGCTGCCCAAACTTGAAGGACAAATACTACATCCCCCTACTTCTCATGACTCAACACTAACTCATAAGCTAAATTAAAGGAGGGCATGTGACACAATGCGCTGTTATCTATTGTCATAAGGGCCCCATTGTAACGATCTGTGCCCTTTGCTATATTTGAAATGATTTTACTGCCACCTACTGGCCGACTTATGTATCACAACGAGAATTTAAATGTGGTGAGTAAATTCCGATTTTGTTGTTTTTGTTTTGTTTCAGGATCACAAATTCCTTTTTGGAAAAAAATACCCACCGGGCTTTATTGAAAGAAATGAGGCAGACAAGCAGTGATGCAGTGTCGTGAATAATATTGCTTTAAGCTATTGGAAAACCAGACGGAAAATCCGCCCCTAAATGACGTCCTGTCTGCTCAAAACTCTTTTAATGGGAGTTTATAAAGCTCATTGACATGACAGTTATGAGCTATTTACAACACAGAAGTGCTTTCCATAACACTGCAATATCAATTTTATACTGACACGAACAAGACCAATGTTTACTGGTGGTGGCCACGTGCATGTTACAGAAATATGAATCAGTGTTGAAATTGAACTGCACAAAAATAATTTGATAAACAAGTTTCAGTTTGATAAACAAGTTCACAGCTCAACTTGTGTATTAAGATTATTCAGTTTAAAAGTTAAACTGAATAATCTTAATACACAAGTTGAGCTGTTGCCAAATAAGTATATCGACTGCATGAGGTCATGAGGCTTACACACATTTTTAAAAAAATGCACATAACACAACAAACTGATTTGTAATCAGTATTGGCAACTATTTTAAATGTAAAGCAGCTCAATCCTGCTTTAAAAGTAGCTAAATGTCAATGTATGCAACTGTTTTAAATGTAAAGAAGCTGAATTTTGCTTGAAAAGTCGCTAAATGTCAATGTATGACGTCATTCGCTAATTAGAATATTTATAGTGCCCATGCAGTCTTTAAAGGGTCGGGTATTTTTGCTTAATGTATATTATTTTTATGTTATTTTCAGTGCACACCCTGCATATATTTACAGCAAATATATTTGCCAGATGCTTTTAAACAAAGCGAGTTACAATGCTGGTAAAATAAAACCAATAAAAGCCTAAAAAGCCTATTTAATTTATTTATTTATGTATTTATTTATTGGCCATTCAGCTGTATTAAAACACATAATGTGAGGGAAATAGGCTTTTTTAGGTTTTATTGGTAAATATATAATGACTGAACTGAATTTGTTGCAATGTGCTTTTCTGAAGAAAAAAGTTGCTAAATGGGTCCGTAAGGTCGATAAATCTAGCTACAAAGTCGCTAAGTTGGTAAAACTGCATGTTTTTTAATATTATCATCATGTACAAAACACATTTTGTTCAATGCCACATGAAGTATTATTCACACAATTATTCTACCAGAGAAGAAAATAGAAAAAAATTAAGTACTTTTAAAATATTATATGTTTTCAGAGCTTTTTTGTTTTTTACTTTTTCCTAAGGGGTACTGTATTATTTAAAATCATTTATAAAAGGCAACACTGCATATAACTATCATTTAACCAGACCAAATCACGTCACTGTACACTTAATGGACTACATCTCCCATAATTCCACTAGCGCTCACTACACTTCCGGATTGTAGTCGTCGGTCGTTGTTCTGTACTGCTGTGACCTCGTGATATAAACATTTCTCTGGAGCGTTGTTGCTAAAAGTTGCTTTAAACTAATGCCTACTAATTTATACTATCTTTAGTACACAACGTATAGCTTCAGTAATGTTCATTTCGTTATTAAGGCAGCGGTTATGTCACGGTTTTTGGACGGTGTCGGTGCAGAGATGTTCAAGAAACTTCAGCAGGGTTTTGTTTTCTCAGGCTTGCCGAACCTTTTCAGATTCCCATTTAACCAAGGACTTGAGTAAACCTGTAAAGCAATGGGATTTATCTGTTAGTCCTTTCAGCAAGATCAAATGTCATTTAGGTTGTAACATATCCATAAAACCACTGGATCCACATGTGTTTCCTGAGGCGGATCGGGCATTTATTAATCTGCAAAGGACAGATGAGAATCCAGATCTCAATCTGGACAGATTTTATGTTAATTATGATCCTCAAAGCAGTGAACTTCAGATTTTAGACAATGAGATTAACAGTGATGCAGTGTCTGTTGAACTGACAGCGCCTGTTAAATGCGGTAAGGATCTTAGTAGAATAATAAATTAATATTGATATGTACAGTATTATTAATGCAAGGCTTAGCATTCAATTTTATTTTGAAGATACATGCAATGTTCTGTACAGAGCATACATTTTTACCTTAAATATACTTTTTTAAATTAAGCAAGAATAGTATTTAAACAGAGTAGATACTTTATAAATATACTTTAAATACCTGAAAAGCACAAACTATGAAAGACCTCAGACATTTTTGTAAAACAACAGCCAATGTTTGGATTTAGATGCTGGATTATGTGTAAAATATTGTAAATGTAAAATTCTTTTAGTCCCTGTCCGTTCCTTCAGATCTCCACATCAAGACTATAAATAAGGGCAATGTAAATATCGAGAAAATGGAGAGTGACGTCTGCCACGTGCACACAGATCAAGGACACTGCGTGCTAAAAGCTGTGAAGGTACCACATATTCAAACATTTTATATATATATATATATATATATATTTCTCTTCTTCTCTATCTTTTTCAAATAGGCTTAATCATATTGTTTTATTCATTTATTTATTTATTCATTTAGGGTCATGAAGTTCTGGTTCACTCCACAGGAGGAAATGTCACTGGACTTGAGACCGTACATGGAAATGTTGAAATCAAAGGATTTATGAATAGTGTAAATAGTTTATGACCTATAAAACTCAATTTCTGTATATATTGTTGTGGTATTCGTGATCATACTTAGACTTAAAACTGCATTTTTTGTTGTTAAGAATGTTGATCTTAAGAAAATCCAGGGAACTACTATGAATCTATCTACTGAACATGGACTTCTGAAGGTGAAGGCCATCTACGGTGAATCCACTACAGTGTCCACTTCCTCAGGGAATATTCAGATTGGACATATACATGGTGAGAGAAAGAGACCACAGTTGTCTTAACGTATCGAATCATCATGCTAACGGTGTTCATGCCTCTGTAAAGCCACTATGACTGTGTTGCTGTTGTTTAACAGGTGAAGCTGTGGTACAGAGCGAATCAGGAAACATTGTTATTGGTAAATGACCCATCTGTACGACAGAAATACTTAAATATGTTAAACATTACTGTTACAAAATCCTACAGATGATGTTTGTGTTCCAGACAGTTCGAGTGGGTCTCTTAAAGTACATACTGCTGCTGGAAACATAGATGCTTATGTTGGCCATGATGGCACGGCAGAACTTCACACACAACAAGGTGCTCTATCTCTCTGTCTGCCTGTCTGTCTATCTATCTTACTTTGTCTGTTCATATATCTATGAATTCATCTGTCTGCCTGCCTGTCTGTCTGTCTGTTTATCTATCTATCTTACTCTGTCTGTCCATCTATCTATGCATTCATCTGTCTGTCTGTCTATGCATCCATCTGTCTGTCTGTCCATCATCCTTTTATCTATCTATTTATCTATCCGTAAGTTTTTTTTATTCTATCCAACT
Organism: Paramisgurnus dabryanus; assembly: GCF_030506205.2. Lineage (NCBI taxonomy): Eukaryota > Metazoa > Chordata > Actinopteri > Cypriniformes > Cobitidae > Paramisgurnus > Paramisgurnus dabryanus. Next base: position 12,096,431 of record NC_133359.1, on the reverse strand, counting down.
ATCTCTCTATCCATCTTCCTTTCTATCTATCTATGCGCCTGTCTGTTTGTCTATCTATGCATTGATACATCCATCCATACATCATTCTATCTATCTATGCATCCTCCGTCCATTTGTCTGTCTGTCTGCCTGTCAATGCATCCATCTGTCTATCTATGCATTCATTCATTCATCCATTCATCCATCCTGTCTGTTTATCTATCTGTCTATGCATCCATCCATCCATCCGCCTGTCTGTCTGTCTATCTGTCTTTTCTATCCATCCATCTTTTTATCCATCTGTCCGTCTGTCTGTCTATCTATTTATGCATCGATCCATCTATACGTGCGTCTGTCCGTCTGTTTATCTGTCTATGCATTTGTCTGTCTGTCTATTTATATCAATCCATCTATACATCCGTTTGTCTATCTATGCATTCATTTATCGTTTTGTCTATCTATACATCGATCCATCTATACATCCGTCTGTCTGGTTATCTATCTATCTATCTATGCGTCCATCCGTTTGTCTATGTATGCATTTATCTATCTTTTGTCTATCTATCTATACATTGATCCATCTATACATCCGTCTGTCTGTCTATTTATCTATGCATCCGTCCGTCCGTTTGTCTATCTATGCATTCATCTATCAGTCTGTCTATCTATACATCTATCTATTTATGCGTCCGTCCGTCCGTCTTTGCATTAATCTCTCTTTCTGTCTATCTATACATCGATCCATCTATACATCCGTCTGTCTGGTTATCTATCTATCTATGCGTCCATCCGTTTGTCTATGTATGCATTTATCTATCTTTTGTCTATCTATCTATACATTGATCCATCTATACATCCGTCTGTCTGTCTATCTGTCTATGCATCCGTCTGTCCGTTTGTCTATCTATGCATTCATCTATCTATACATCTATTTATTTATGCATCCGTCCGTCCATCTATGCATCAATCTATCTTTCTGTCTATCTATACATCTATTTATTTATGCGTCTGTCCATCAGTCTATGCATTAATCTATATTTTTGTTCATCTAAACATCCGTCTGTCTGTCTGTCTATCTATCTATGCGTCCGTCCGTCCGTTTGTCTGTCTATGCATTCATCTATCTGTCTGTCTGTCTATCTATACATCAATCCATCTATACATCTGTCTGTCTGTTTATCTATCTATGTGTCCGTCCATCCGTTTGTCTATGTATGCATTTATCTATCTTTTGTCTGTCTATCTGTCTGTCTATCTATCTGTCTGTCTGTCTGTCTGTCTGTCTATCTATCTATTTGTCTATCCATCTGTCTATCTATGCATCGATCCATGTATACGTCCATCTGTCTATCTATGCATTCATCTATCTGTCTGTCTAACTATACATCTGTCTGTCTGTCTATCTATTGTTAACCAACAATCTGGATGGTGTTTGTGCAGGTACTTTGAGTTTACGTGTACCCTCTACTATAAAGACAGGAGTGGAGTTATGTGGAACCTCTGTTGACATTAGTTCAGAGATTTCATGTCAGGAGACTGAACGCGCTTCATCTGATGGGAAGATGACAGTCACTGGTAAGTTAGCTGTAGACAAACTTTAATCATATTTTTACACCATAAATGTGTATAAAAGTGTCTGATCACTGTTTGTATTTCACATCAATGTAATGCATTTTGTTCACATTCATTCCATTTGTTTATGTGCAGCTTATTTAAACGGTGACATGTATGAAGAGCATTGGATCAAAGCCACTGCCGATAAAGGTGCCATCAGTTTAAGGACACAGAGCTGGTTTGAGACCCTCAGACTAGGAGCTGAAAGTTAAGCAGAGGACTGATAACTCGCCTGACTCGCTCAATTGAAGGTTTATACCGCAGCTTCTGTTATATCTGTCCATGACAACATACTTCAAAATGTACAAAGAATAGCACACTTTGCTCTGTTAAATAAGATACAAGTCCATCTGTGTGAGAAAACAGATTGAAATTGACACCAGATACAACACACATTTGAGGTTCACGTCTTGTTTGTCAGAATACAAAGGGCTCTTTATTTATAATGAAACAAAATATAAGATACTTGTTTTAATAAACAGCTGTTTAAATTCCCTGACTTTTAATGTCTGTATATTTCATGATATTCCAGAAATTCCCTGACCCGTGGGAACCCTTGGCTGGGTCGCGTAAGGTTGCAGTGAATGACACCAAAACAGTTTATTCCAACTTATGATGATCACTGACAATTATTTTGATATTATAAACCATAGGGTATTATAAAGTATATACGTATTATAAACTTACATTTCATTAATAAAATTACAAGGAAAATAAAAAATTATCTTATAAAAGAGAATAAAATGTGCATTTCATCATATTTCTATTTAAAAATACGTTGGTGTGTCCTGTGATAGATTATACCTATTTAAGTGGGTCGCGAAATGAAAGTTTGGGAATCCCTGGTATAATAAACACACTAAGGGGTGGTTTCTCAGACAGGGCTTAAGTCTAGTCCAAGACTAAAATGAATGTTTGAGTTGTGTCTTAACCGAAAACAGCTTGTACTGACATAACACATATAAGTGCCATTGTTTTGTGTCAGTAATATTTTTTTTAACTACTTAAATGTCCTAATATAACTAAGGCCTAGCCTTGGATTAATCTAAACCCAGTCCGGGAAACTGACCCTATGTTTTACAAATTTAAGGAATGAAAAAACTATAACTATGTGCTCTGCTTACATTCAGTATTTTCTAACCGAAAAACTACAGTTTAAAAGTGTCACAACAAGTTTCACACTTTTAGTGTAATGCTAAGGTGTGGGTATTATTCCAGACTGTAGGGGGCGCCATTATCACTGTGTTTCCACTGTTGGACACGGCGTTGTAACTTCAAAGCGGCCTGCCTGAGAAAGATATACAAAATATACCTTAGATTAATGACAACAAAAAAATGTGCAATATATAGACATCATCGTAGCACTATTTTTTCTTTTTCTTCGACTAAATGAGGCATCAGTAGTTACTTTGAGATGTTCTTGCAGTAGAGCATGCTGACTGACTGCAGGTGTGGACAGCTGCACAGTAGAAAGGAAGGGGTGTGGTCAGTCAGGAGACAACAGCCACTCACGTCCAGTTCTCTGAGGAAGTGACCCGTCCTTGTGAGATATTTCACTGCTGTATCCGTCATCTGCAAAGTGTAGTCATGAATTATGATGTTCATCTCATATAAATGTATGGGTCAATCCTTTTTCAAAAACAAAACTACACAATGCGATGTGTGTTGGTCGGCACTTACTTTAGGGCATCCAGCTATTTTGACAGTGGAAATAGTTTTGCAGAAGAAGGAAAGAGCTTTCATTGCTCGATCGGATAGAGACACGCAGTGACTCGCATCCAACGACTGCAGATGTCGACATTGTCTGCAAAACATCTGCACCGAGATCAAAACATGTCAGATGAACATTTTCAAAACTAGGCTAAATGTTTCAAAGAGGAGACCAAACCTTTATTCCATTATCTGTTATGAAGACGCACTCGGCTGCAGTTAGTTTTCTCAGACTGCGGTTAGATCCCAAGGCTGCCAGTCCCTGTGAAGGACACATTTTTGATACAATAACAATATTGAGTGAAGTAAGAAAAAATACATAGACGGAAATCACAAAGTAGAGAGATACCTGGTCATGGATTTTGCAGCCTGTGATATCCAGAGCAATAAGAGAAGCACATTTGCCCAAGAACTCAAACCCATTATCGGTCAAGTTCTCACAGAAACATACGCTCAGATGAGTCAGATTTGTACATCTGGAAATGAATGTTCATATATGTAAGAAACAATGAATGTGAAAGAACGAATGTTTAGGTGTAAGGTTTGTACCTCTGAGATATTCTCCTGAGGGACAAGTCGGTAACTTTTGGACAATTGGAAAGATCAAGCTCTTGCAGTTCAATGGCACATGGTCCATCCGTAATGTAACGGATCCCTGTATCTGTCACCCTAAATCAGGCAAAAGCACACCACATAAATCTCATACAGTAGGATGAAATTGCATGTTAAAATTGTAACCAAATATTTAAGATTTTGGAATTGATCACTGAAAACCTACTTGATCCACTAATCTGAATATGTGATTATATATCTGCATGCTGCTTCTCTCTTACTTGATACAGCCTGAGATGTTTAAGATGCGTAGCTTTGTCAGACTTCCTAAATACTTCAGGCTGACGTCAGACACTCGAGGGCAGTCGGACACGTGAACCTCTCTGAGTTTTGGAGAACTGCGACACAGGGCCTTCCAGCTGCTGTCCGCTATTCGGTTATTACCTTAAAGGGGAAATATCATGAAAATCTGACTTTTGCTATAATTGGGTCCCCAGCGCATATCAACCTAGAAAATGTGAAAAAGATCAACCCAGTTACTTAGTTTTGGTAAACCATTTACTGCAAGCATGTGAAAAAATAGGTCATTGAAATTTGGCTCCCCTTGTGACGTCAGAAGGGGATCTTATTATAATAACACCGCCCCTTAATCTGCACTATCCAACTATGGCACTACCATTTAGTGCAGAGATCTGGGGTGCATTTCTCAAAACCATAGTTGCTAACCTGTTAGCAATAAGGTGGTTGGCAATGGGAAATTGCATTGCAACCAGCAAAGTTGCGACTATGGTTTTGGGAAATGCAATCCGGCTCATTTGCATTTAAAAGGACACACCCAAAACCGGCAAATTTTGCTCACAAATAAAGTGGTAATTTTAACATGCTATAATAAATTATCTATATGATATTTTGATCTAAAACTTCACATATGTACTCTAGGGACACCAAAGATTTATTTGACATTTTAATGTTTTGTAAAATGTGTTCCCTTTAAACCTCAAAACACTCAAATGCAGAACACAACCCCATACCACAAAAAATATATTTTTAAATATATTTCCAGAAAATGCCTAAAAATATATTTTATGCTGAAATATATTTACAAAAATGTATTTTTCACCAATATATTTTTGGCAATTTTTTTTATATTTTGAAATATATTTTAAAAAGAAATATATTTTAAGCAAAAAAAAATTAAATTAAATTCAAATGTATGTTACACACCTGGAAACATAGCAGGTTTGAAAAGGTTAAAATTAAATATATTTTCAACTGAAAAAATATACTTATTATTTTATACATACGTATGCATTTTATACAAACTTATATATTTTGGCCAGGGAAAAAAATATTTTTTCTGTATGGGTAGTAAAATTAGATATGTATTTGTTGCCCCTGAAAATATTTATTTTGAAATATATCCCCATATATGAAGCTTAAAACTAAATATATTTTCAAATTCAAAAATATATTTAATTAAGCTTTACTTTCTACAAAATGTATTTAGCATATAATTAAAATAATTTTTGGCCAAAGAAATATTTTTTTCCATATGGGACCGTTCCTATTCTACTACATTACACTTGTCTAAACATTTGTATTATTATGTGTGTTAAGGAATACAAACCTTCAATATGGAACTTAGTGAGACTGATCACCTCTGCAATCGCTTTGAATGCCACATCAGAGAGATATGGCGAGTCCAATACGGAAATCACAGTCAGCATATGACATTTAGCCACCAATGCCTTGTAACAAAAAAGCATAAAAATGGTCAAAAGTGGTCCCAAGCTGTCACAGAGGCAGTACCATTTAAAAAGGTCCTATTATGTACCAGTTAGGTACAGACATGCACTCTTTAAGTACAGCCCTAGTGACAGAAAGGGAAGATTTTTTGGCTATTTTTGCCTAACAGTGTAAATCTAGTTTGGCACTTTTTTCTGCACATTATCTACACAGGTAGTACCTGCACACAGACATCAGTCAGGTTGCGAAGGTCATCTAGCCCAATCTGCTGAAGTGAGCCACAAGCATCCGCAACATGTCTAAATCCATCCACTGTTATCTGTATTGTAGAACGGAAAAAAAACGTTGCCTTTAACTGGCTCTTGGACATATATTACATCGAGCATCAAGCAATTATCTATTCATATCCTATATCCACAAACCTGAGAACAGCCGGAGAGATCTAGTTGAGTAAGTCTATGGCAGCCTTTCCCTGTGATCAGATACTGTAGACCTTCATCTGAGAAGTTTGTGCAGTATGCAAGATTCAGAGAGCGTAGAGTCAAACAGCACCTGTCAAAAACAAGTCATATAATGTAATAATCACTATGTGTGTGTGTGTGTGTACAGGACAAAGTATACATTACTTAGAATGACCAAGTTCATGTAAAAATAAAAACAATATGAATGCACCACTGTTTGTACCTTGAAAGGACTTTTATAGTAGCATTGGTAATAGATGTAAAGGCCAAATTAATATGGAGAAGAGAAGGACATCCCTCTAATATCTTCTTCATAATTTCATCCTATATCAAATAAAACAAATTAACCATTAAATGCTGGGTTATTTTCAAACCAGCATTGGGTGATAAAGGGATGAAGGTTAAAGGTGCAATCAGGGATTTTTGGCAGCATCTAGCGGTGAGAATGTGAATTGCAACTAACTGCTCAGTCCAAACGTCACTTATACTTTTCTAAATTAATAGTAAGTGTTTTGCTGCAATCCAAATTTCCCTACGGGGATAAATAAATACTGAACTGAAGCTACAGTAGCTGCCACAGGACAAAAACGCCATCGTCTGAGACAACGTAGTGACACAACACGCTCTATAGAGCAGTTTGTCCATTTACTGTACTGTAACAGCGACTTCCATGTAAGGGGACAGCGGTGTATGTAGATCAAAACGGCTCATTGTAAGGTAATAAAAACAATAAAGTTCATTATGTAAAGTCTTTGATAATACAGTTATGTATATTATATTGCATTCCTATCAACAGATTCTTCTAAAAGTTACACAATGCACCTTTAAATTAACCCAGAAAATGATGTTATATCTGACCCAACAAACAACCCAGCATTTTTGGGTTGGGTTCGTCCCTTTATGACCCAATGCTGGGTTGAAAATTACCCAGTATTTTTTTAGCATATTTGTACTCTACTTACATTAACATTTGGACATTTGCTGAGATTAAGATCCTGCAGATTTTTGCACTGGCCTTTGAAAAACAGAAAACATGCAAAACAACAATTACCTTTTGATTTAACATCAAATGCATGTGATTTTTAATTCTGATGAAAAAACAACAAAGTACAGATGCAACTCAGACTTGACCCCTGCAACAATCTGCAGCCACACAAGTTCAATGAGGTCACGTAGAAACGATGCGCCCGCAGTAATTTCACCACAATCTTATCAGTGATCCAGCAGCTCTCAGGTGAGAAGTTTATCTGTGATGGGAAACACACCTTTAAGGTCACACTGGCGACTTTAAAGCTGACGTTTAAAGAGATGCACTGACCTCAGTCCACAGTGAACTGATCTGAGTGATCGCTTTCCAAGAACGACACACTTGAGCACATTTAAGGAGGTCACCCACACCTAAACTTTGAAAGATCTGTGCCAAACAACTGTGTATTACTGACCTTAGAAAACAAAGCATTTGCAAAGGCTGTTCTGCTTTTGTACAATAAGTGAAAGGTGCACACACCCACATCTCTATCATATTATGCTCTCCAATGATTGAATAGTAACATCAAAGTTTATTGTTACCTTAAGAGAGAGCTTGCTAGGCAGCAGCGATAGTCTGTCCTGTCCATCACCTTGTGGTATCTCTGAGCTCTGACTTTCTTGAATATCTCTCTCTAGTTTCTGAACAGAAACGCATATTCACAAACACAACCTAAATGTTTGATCTTTTTTTGATCTTGATTTCAAAAGTACCTTAAAATACTCCCTTAATTTTGTTGCATCTTGAACGGTGTGACGCCAAGCCATGATGATGTTTCTGCAGTAAACAAACTTCTGGACTTTTTGTAGCTTCTGCACGGCATCTGGTTAAAACAGATGCGACTTTGAACAAGATGGATGGTGTCAAACTGAATTTAAAGGGCATTTTTACAAGATGTAATACAAGTCTCAGATGTGCCAATAATGTGTCTATGAAGTTTCAGCTCAAAATACCCCTCAGATCATTTATTATAGCATATCTAAAATGCCCCTATTTGGGTGGGAACAAAAAAAGCACTGTTTTTGTGTCTGTACCTTTAAATGCAAATGAGCTACAGCTCCTCATTCCCTTACCAACAGACAGTGAGTGCTTTTAGTTCAAATAGATCTGATTTCTGTGAATACATCTGAGACGATAGTATCTTTAGCCACATTAGCGCTACAATGTGCTAACAAACACTTTCAGAAAAACTTTTGGGTAAAATTAACCAGTCAGTCAGTGGCCATGGGCGGAGCTTTGTTTTTGTGATGTCACATTAAAAAGAGAATCAAAACAGCTAATGAAACTGCTTTGGTTTAATGGGGACTAAAAAAAAAGTAGGGGATGTCTTTTTGTCATTGTTGGGTGCCAACACACATTTATCTCCAAACACTTTGTAAAAGTGGATTTTGCATAATAGGTACCCTTTAGTAAAGCTTGTTATCCCAAAATATCCCTATTTAAAATCACTGTAATACTTGCTGTAAATAAAACAATGGTTGAGTACCATTCTGATTCCGTTTGTGAACTCGAACCCACTCAGTCCACTTGATGAAAGCCACTCTTATCCTTCTCTGTATGTGATATCTCTCAGCCTCCTCCATCCTCTCCTGGAGCCTGACAGCCTCGGCCTTCCTCTTTAAAATATACCTCTTCCATCCCCTTTAACATCAGATAGGTCCATAGTTAAAACACAGGACCAGTTTTCTTTGATAGTACCGTACTGTATGTTGTCCAGTTATTACATCCAATAGTGTTATACACTCACATGAAACACATTTTAGTCAGATTTTTTTGATAACAGGAGTAAGCTTTTTCCAACAAATGTGATATACACTGTAGGAGAAATACACATATGACTTTAAGCATATAGACTTCCGTAGAACTGAAATTAATATTTTCACTTAAAGCAATTTTTTAGGATTGGGTATTTTAAGCAAGTTTACTAGACTGTCTTCTGGATTTCCAAAAATATCATATACAAGACCTCCTGCCAATGAGGAGATTTTTTTGTCTTTGTCAATGAATGCATCCCTGGAAAATACAGAAACAATTCAGTACAAATATTTTAAATATATGTGTATATGCATAACAATTTCTTTACTGCAAAAAAGACTCTGTTTTAAGAGAATCGTTACCCCAAAATTTTAATTCTGTCATCATTTACTCACCCTCAAGTTGTTCCAAACCTGTATGCATTTGTTTTTGTTCTGGTGAACACGGATGAAAAAAAATGTAATAACCAAACAGATCTGGGGCACCATTCATTTTCATACTATTATTTTTTCCTACTATGGAAGTCAATGATGGTGCCCCAGATCTGCTTTGTTACAAAATTCTTCAAAATATCTCCCTTTGTGTAAATAATTCATACAGGTTTGGAACAACTTGAGGGGGAGTACTGTAAATTGTTTTTTTATTTTTTGGTGAACGATCCCTTTAAAGCCCATGGTTTACCTAAAATAAAAAGTAAACTCACATACCAGTATATCTCAAAATCTTGATTCTTTAGAATTGCCAGGATTTTCTCCTCTATAAAGTGCAAAGGATCTTCAGGGCATGAGACACATAAACCAGCAAGTAAAGCCTAGTGGATGAATAGGAAATAAAAAATTTGTTACTCTAAATTTATACTCTTTAAATCAACAATTAACAAGCATTCATTTCAAACGAAATATTAATAAACGATATGTATTTTTATCTGTTTTATTTAATTGTTCTGATTTAGATTAGCTGAACTTTTATTATGATATGGTTACAGGAAGTTATAGCCTATTACAAAATAAACATGTTTAAGTACATTACTTCCTAATAGTAGAAGAAAAACGTATTATTAATTAGTTAATGAATTAGATAGTTTATATATAAATCACCTTGTAAATCTGAGGAAGTGAATGTTTAATAATGTAGTCTCTAAAAACGGCATCTTGTACAAATGTCATCGTAAAGAGGCTTTGATGTACGACGATAGTTTAATGATTTAAAACCCCGAGGTGACTGCAACATAAATCTGTGGTACCTATTCACCTTATTTTTCACGACAACAAGGGCGGCGCCATTTCGCTCATTTTGTCAACGTTCTTCCGGCCGCATAGACGATGAGCAGCTGAGGCAGTGACTGAAGGCGACGTGTTAAGCTTAAAAAGCTCACTCGAGCGCCTTTTGTTTCTTTCTTACCAATTTTAAGCCAACTGAGGAACACCCTTATCCCAATTAATGGTTCGACTACGATGTTCCGGTAACTTTAAACCACGCCGGGTGTTGAAAAGGTGGCCAGTTTCAGGTAAGCTATCTTAGCTAACTTTGTGCTCGTTCGCCTAAAGTTAGATTTGTGAAGTCCGTTCTACAAATACACTTAAGATCAGTAACGTTAGTTTATAAAATGCAACTATTTGAATGGTTTTAATTGTCCATGCACCTATATTTTTATATTTACGATATACAACGAGATATTATAGTACATTGCATTCTTATGCTGCGTTCCAGGCAACCGGTAACCCGTAACTCACGAGTTCAAAACCACGACTCACGACTCTGAACTGGGAGTACATCGATCTAGTACGAGTTCACGGGTGGGAAGTCACGGGTTTGACTGCCGTTCCAGTGCACTTTCACCGGTAGAAGGTTGTAAAAACACGAGTTACAGGCTGCCTGGAACGCATAGGGTCGTGAGTCGTGGTTTTGAAGTCGTAACTCACGGGTTTAAAAGCCTGCCTGGAACGCAGCATTACAGTAGCCCACGTGATTCCTACAAGTTACTGAGATTTCAGATGCTAGAATGTCAGTTCATTTCTCATTCAGATATTGATGATAATGACCTATTAAACAACGTATTATTTAACACTGAAGTTAAAGGTTGTGTGTATAATGTTTTTGTCTCTTTTTAATGCATCTCTCTTACACACTGTTCTGTTTAAGTATGGGTGCCATTTATATATTAATTCTCATGATGCAAGTTTATTTTAAATACTAACATAAAACTGTTTATGGTTATATTGTTTTCACAGATGCATTGATGTTTAGTGATGCAGTGGACAACTGTGAGGATGATACAATCAACATGTTCCTAAACTGTGATGCAGAAACACAATGGGAGCATCTATCCGTCTCTGAACACAACTACACTTTAAAATCACAACTCAACCTGAAGCAACCTACATCTGATATGGGAAAACACTGGTGCGGTTTCCCGGACAGGGCTTATCCTGGTCCCAGGCTAAAATGCATATTTGAGCTACAATAATTTAAAAACACCTTTTACTGACATACCTCAACATATATGAGTGCCATTGTTTTGTCACAAGATGCGCACCAGTCTTGTTTTTTTTGTAGGGTTTGTTTGTAAAAACTAAAATGTCCTAATATAATTAAGGCCTAGTCCTGTAAACCCTGTCCGAGAAACTGCTTCAATGTGTTGAGCTGGCACAAATGTACATATCTCTACTGAGAAACAACCATCTTTGTCAGCTTTAAACAGGGTTGATATTGCATCCATTACACAGTCGCCAAGCACTTTACCAGTACATACACCAACAGCTTCCAGATATACGCTTGGGATCAGCTCCTGATGACTCCGATAAAGCTGTGTCTTAATTTATTGCAGGGTGGTCTTGCTTTACCTGTTGTAAAGTTACATTAAACCTTCATATGTGATCAGATGTCATGCAGTGATATTAAACATTTACAGTGTGATCAGATGTTGTGCATTTTAATTAAACCTTTACAATGTGATCAGATGTTGTGCAATTATATTAAACCTTTACAATGTGATCAGATGTTGTGCAATTATATTAAACCTTTACAATGTGATCAGATGTTGTGCATTTATATTAAACCTTTACAATGTGATCAGATGTTGTGCATTTATATTAAATCTTTACAATGTGATCAGCTGTTACCTGTCATGCAGTTATAAACATTTACTATGTGATCAGATGTAACCTGCCATGCAGTTATATAAACCTTTACAGTGTGATCAGTTATTATCTGTAAGGAATTTCTTAAACCATATGTGAGCTTTGTAGATTCCACTTAAAAGGATTTAAGTCTCCTGATTTGAAGGAATAAGTGTTGGCAAGTTTGCAAATGAATTCTATCATGGTACCACATAAAAACGAAATAGTTATTGGACTGGCTAAGGTGCACATTTGCTATAAAAAAGACCAAATCACTGTGTAAATATTGGTAGACATACTTTTAATAATTTTCAATGCTGCTCCATCAACTCCTGAAAGGACGAGGTAATTAAATATGCCAGGTTACTTGCCGCGGCCGCTTCATATCGTCTAACCACGAGACGATTGATGGGACAATATAAGACTATCCGAGCGTCGTATGACGTTTTAACCGTGCTCCTAATTTAAAACATTTACAGCAGTAGCGATATTTGTCATTTCACTAAAGTTATAGTGAACTACAAACAATCTTCTAACCACCAAACTAACCACCGAATGCACTGTGCCATATTAGCAGCGGAAGTCGGTTGACAAAATGCGGAAGAGCGAAGAATTAAAAAGGGGCGTGGCGGAATAAGGTGAATAGCTTCAGTCAATATTTACAGTCAATACAGTATGTCACGTTGCTTGGTAACCAAAGCCAAATCTTATAGTTGGTCTGTAAAAATAATCCCAGGGAAGTTGCAAATACATATCTTGAACTAAGAAAAAGGCAAATGCATTCTTAATAAGCATATGTTTTTTTGAAAATTATATGCATTCATTTAAAATAAATCATATTCATAAGTGTGGAGATATTTATTAGTTAACACACTCAGTTGATAAAACATTTACATCTCAAATATGATACAAAAACAGTAATATTAAAGAGCGCAATAACCATATATTTACGATATTTACACGTAAATCGGTCCTTTAAACAAACTTATAAAGCAACACAAATCTTATATTATTATTATTATTATTATAAATACAATAAATTATATTAAATATGAATTATAAAACACGTTTGCACGTACTTGTTGGACAATGCGAGTGACACGTGAAACTCCGTGAAACGTGTTGGTCGGCCACTGATGCAATAGGCGCCAACATGCATGCAGATAAAAACAGTTACCGGACATGATGAGGAGTATATAGTTTTTGGGTGACTGTGAATCTTTATATTTTATGTCGGAGTCTTTTTTTAAACATGTATGTATGAAATCTAAACGGCAAAATGGGAGATGACAATGTCATTGCCCGACTCGGCGGCATAAAGGCTCTGTTGGGGATTGTAGCAGGTGCTGGAGCGTCATATGGTATTTATAAACTAGTCTTTGCTCGTGTAGAAGATGGTGGAGTAAACAGAAAGAAGTCTGGTAAAAGTGTTGCTGTACAGCCTGGGAGTCTGATGTCCAAAGTGTCTGGATTTAAAGTTGTCAGTAAGAATTTGGATCCATCTGCAGATAACGAATCATGTAAGTGACATTCAAATGGTAGACGTTTGCTTAGCTTATGATGACAAGTCAAATAGGTGCCAATGTTAGATATGCATATGTTTATTTTTTACTTTGTAATCTTCATTTTTGTTGCAGTTTAAATGACGACATAAAAAACAAACACAAGTCCATTTATGCTGTTTTTTTCCCTTTCATAAGGTGATGTTTACTCAAGATCTGCTGCCAGCCTGGAACCGAGACATCTTAGTATGCTCCTGTCCCTGCTTCAGAGCAGTCCAAACCCAGAAGAGAGGAGAAAAGTTCTTGTAACATTAGGCAATGCTGCTGCTTTTACAGTAAACCAGGTTATCCAATCATTATTTGGCTTTTAAAGTACAGATCACTCTCCGTTTAATGATCATTTGAATCTGTAAATGTGTTTTGCCTTGTAGATCCCATTTGCTGTTAATGCTTGTACAGTTAATGCATCATATTGATATCATTTATTCATAAGGATCTTCTCCGAGAGTTTGGAGGTCTTCACATTATAGCGAACTTCCTCTCGGATCCATCACCTGACATTAGGGTACAGACGCTGAATGCTCTGAACAACTTGAGCATGAATATCCGTAACCAAGAACAGCTGAAGGTACTGTGATTTTTTTAAAAGCATGATTTTTTGAATGTCCCACCAAGTAGATACTACAGTTAAATATCTCTGTTGCCGATCAGATATACATCCCTTCAGTGATGCAATTAATTGAGATGTCGCCAGTGAACTCTGACCTTCAGCTGGCAGCACTAAGGTTACTCACTAATCTATCAGTGACGGATAATCATCAGCATCTGATGAAGACCTCCATCACCCTCCTCCTCTCGCTACTTGTAGTGAGCAATGAAGTCCTACAGGTGAGTTTGGTGTAAAATGTCTCTCTTGTTAGGTATTTTAAATGTATTGACATTATTAAGATTTCATAATTTCCTGTAGATTCAGGTCCTCAAGGTTCTAGTAAACCTTTCGTCCAATCCAGATTTGATGGATGATATTGTACAAGCCCAGGTAGGTAAACATGTCTCTATATTTGTATACAAATATAATAACATAAATAAAAAATTTCACTTTCGGGAGACACTTATGTACTGGTACACTCACACTGTCTTTCTCAATTATTGTAAACAGGCACCAGCATCCTTGATTTTATTGTTTGACAGCTGCACAAGCACTTCTGTTCTTCTGCGCCTTCTGGTTTTTGTGGGGAATTTACGGGCATGGAGACCCTCCATGCAGGTAGCCGAAGCTCTGAGGAGGAAACAGGACTCTTTATACTGCGTTTTGATGGACGGCTCCTCTCAGCTCCACCACAAGCTGCCTTTGCTGGTCTCCCACCCGGATGAGGAAGTGAAGGTGCAGGTTGCCAAACTCCTCACATAACCTTCAGGCCTCTTTTTGCCTTTATCTGATAGGCACTGGATCTATCTCACAAATTTTTTAATCTTATACTTGTTCTTCTGTATATAGGTGACATAACATGTTTACCTTCAAAAATTTTGAGACTCTGCACTAATAACTTAGCTTTAAATTACATAGAGAATAAGTGTTGGTAGGTACCAGAAGTAGATGCCCACTTCAGCAGTGTCCTCGGTTTGTTACAGTTGTAGCTGCCGGTGGTGAAGAAATGTACATGGAGGTTATAAAAATATCAAGTATTAAACTTTACTTCCTCAGGAATTTTGAGGAATGTTGATTATATAACAATTGTGAACTCCAATAACTTTCTTGAGACAATTTGTAGTCCTCTCAACTGCCAAACGTTTACTTGCCAAGTGAATGAATATCACACATTTGCAAATATTTTGTCACAAAGTGCTATGGCTATCCATTCGGGTGGTAAAAAGAACTTGGCCTGTCTGCATGTTTTTAGGAATGTTTTGGATATGCCTTGAAAAATATGTATTTCTTCTATATTGCATAAAACAAGTAAAGATTAACAGGAAAGAGAAAATGCAATCAGATGAGCCTGATGCAGCTATGAACCAAGCAGCTTATTTTTACAGACTATGCATGTTAATGGCATTGATTGTACTGTGACTTTTTGATTTGTGATGCTTGATAAAGCGATTAATTGACATGGCCAGAAATTGTATAAATTAATAAATAATACTGTAATATATTATGAAAATGGTTGTGCTTCACAGTATAATCATTGTTATTTTGTCATGGGTGGACAAAGTAAGAGTCAGGTGTCTGAATTTTATTTTGGAATGCTTGCTATCACGTTTGTGAAAGATATTTAAAATAAATATTTAATTTTTTAAACCGCTAGTGTTCAATCTAAAATGTCTTCCTTACTAACAATCATTTTACAGATATCAGAATTTGCAAGTGTTACTAGTGAACATTAGTCCTAGTAGTTCAGTTTTTGATCACAAAATGTTTGATAAAAAATGTTTTTTACTAGTAAAAAGTGCATTTCTGATATGTAAAAGTGGAATTTCAACTAGTAATAAATTATTGAGATCTCTGAATCTGAATGGCAGATCAGTGAAGTATTTTTAAGTAGTGAAAATGTTATTAAAAATTTCAATAATTGTGGGTTTTACTAGTTGAAATTTAATTTTGTGAGTGCTGATGTCACTGTTAATTTCAAGAACTACCATTGTCACTAGTCAACAGCCCCTACATTACTGATATCAGGAATTATTGATATCACAAGGTCATATTCTGTTCATTATTTTAAGTTTAATCAGCTTGCAAATGCATTACATGTTATTTTAAAATTATACTACTACAAATTGCATTACATGTATGAAGAGTAAGATTAAAATCCAAGTTTTGATATCAATAATGCGTAATCATTTCTGACGTCAATGCTGGAAAATTCACGTTTACTAGTGGAAAAATAATAAATAAAAATATTTCTGATATCAAGAATTATCTAGTAAAAATGTAATCGTTGATATCAAAATTTCATCCTGATTTTTTCCTGAGAATGTTTAAAATTTAAATCAGCTCGAAGATGAATTACATTTCCCACAAGTCTCCGCGATCCGCTCGCTGCGGTAATGGCTAGAAGGGATACAGCAATCGCCGAAATCTCGCCGGATGAGCGCTGTTTTTATCCAAATCCTAAACCCCAAATTCCACAGATTAATTCGTATCTGTATCGAATCAAGCCCAGAACCGCTTTTTCATCCTAATCCTAACGTTACCCACAAACCTAACCCAAAACCCATCATCTCGCGAGACTTAGTCCGTAGCTGTATCCCTTCTAGCCAAAATCGCTCGCTGCAAGTGCGTTTGAATCACATGAGGTAGATTACTGAAACATTACACTACTGTCACTTGAGAGACTTAGCAAGCGAAGTCGGAGAATGAGCTGAAATGACAGCGAATGTAGAGACGAGACGAAGAAAACTCGGGGCAGATACAGAAAAACAAGGTAAACAATACAACAATAAAGGCTTTAACGCGGGCGTAAACTGTTGATGTAAAGAGACAGACTTAAATGTAGTATTCTAATCTATAACAAGCAATTACAGTAAGCGATTATTTAATCAAACTGCTATTAATTGTAAAATCTAACTCCAGTTATATAAGCATCAATGCATTATTTTGCCTCATTTTATTCAAGGATGAAAACAAATTAAAGTTCATCTGTTTTTGAAATACACACCGCATGCAGTACACACTTCCCTAAAGTATCTGTATACTGTGTCCTGTCTGATGGTTTCATTTCTTTGACTAGATCTGATTTAATCCGCTACAACATCTAAGTTAACATTTGGAGAGCACTAGCAGTGCTTAGTTAAAATGCATCGTTTCATTTATGGGGAAACGCGACATTTGGATGTGATGTGTCTACATGATTAAACAATTTGTGAAAAGAAATGTAGTTTTGAGACATTATCTTAAATATATCGTAATCATTTGTATCCTGTTTGCTTAATAGTGTCTATAAACTCTCTGATTTGTGATACACTTTAATTTTGCAGAACCCATTGTATCTCTTTCCTCCGATCTTTTGGAGGATCATAATGGAGTTGGAGTTCATTTCCCATGCGGTGACAGGGTTTGTGTAGCTCATGTGCACTCAGATGCTGGTGATGGCGCCCATACATCTAAACAACCCAAGAGAAGTGAGACCCCATTTACATTTGTAAACGGGTATATTTACTCCTGTTATATATCTACTTCTGGTATATACTTTTCATACTTTAAAAATCTTATGATTTGTTCAGCATGCAGTCTTGGTGATGAAACCTGGGACGAGAACCCGTGCAAGACTACGATAAGTGCAGAAAATGAAGTGGAGGCACAAAAACTTGCAAATAATTATAAGGTAATTTTGGGGATACTAGAAGATACAGTGGACCCTGTCTGTGAAATCCAGGCTAATTTGTCATTATTCAAATACTGTATTAATTTCAGTCTTTGTCATGACCTTACTCAGTCAATATTAAAGATATCAAAGTTACACTCACCTAAAGGATTATTAGGAACACCTGTTTAATTTCTCATTAATGCAATTATCTAATCAACCAATCACATGGCAGTTGCTTCAATGCATTTAGGGGTGCGGTCCTGGTCAAGACAATCTCCTGAACTCCAAACTTAATGTCAGAATGGGAAAGAAAGGTGATTTAAGCAATTCTGAGCATGGCATGGTTGTTGGTGTCAGACGGGCCGGTCTGAGTATAAGGGAAAAACATCCAGTATGCAGCAGTCCTGTGGGCGAAAATGCCTTGTTGATGCTAGAGGTCAAAGGAAAATGGGCTGACTGATTCAAGGTGATAGTAGAGCAACTTTGACTGAAATAACCACTCGTTACAACCGAGGTATGCAGCAAAGCATTTGTGAAGCCACAACACGCACAACCTTGAGGTGGATGGGCTACAACAGCAGAAGACCCCACCGGGTACCACTCATCTCCACTACTAATAGGAAAAAGAGGCTACAATTTGCACAAGCTCACCAAAATTGGACAGTTGAAGACTGGAAAAATGTTGCCTGGTCTGATGAGTCTCGATTTCTGTTGAGAAATTCAGATGGTAGAGTCAGAATTTGGCATAAACAGAATGAGAACATGGATCCATCATGCCTTGTTACCACTGTGCAGGCTGGTGGTGGTGGTGAAATGGTGTGGGGGATGTTTTCTTGGCACACTTTAGGCCCCTTAGTGCCAAATGGGCATCGTTTAAATGCCACGGCCTACCTGAGCATTGTTTCTGACCATGTCCATCCCTTTATGACCACCATGTACCCATTCTCTGATGGCTGCTTCCAGCAGAATAATGCACCATGTCACAAAGCTTGAATCATTTTAAATTGGTTTCTTGAACATGACAATGAGTTCACTGTACTAAAATGGCCCCCACAGTCACCAGATCTCAACCCAATAGAGCATCTTTGGGATGTGGTGGAATGGGAGCTTCGTGCCTTGGATGTGCATCCCACAAATCTCCATCAACTGCAAGATGCTATCCTATCAATATGGGCCAACATTTCTAAAGAATGCTTTCAGCACCTTGTTGAATCAATGCCACGTAGAATTAAAGCAGTTCTGAAGGCAAAAGGGGGTCAGACACAGTATTAGTATGGTGTTCCTAATAATCCTTTGGGTGAGTGTATTTTTCACAGAATGTTCTTTACATTACGTAGGATCATTTTGTGTAGAAAATAATCAAACCCAAATAAATAACTAGCTGGGATTTCACAGGATTTTATGATTTAGATGCATTGATCCTAATGTTGTTATTTTTTAATTCTTCAGTCTTCTACTGTCCTGTTTGTTTGTGTACATGTTTAGTTTGGATTCAGGAAATGGAAAAGTCATGTGACAGAGCGACCCCTGGAAGAGAGATCTGATGTTGTGAAGGAGCTTTACTCTGAGCTAAACGTTATTAAACCTTACTCAGGTCAGACCAAGTTGCTCTTACATTCCCTCCTGTATTATAGGTACAATATGTTTTTTTTTATCACATACTGTAACAAAGACACACATCTTGTATGGCTAAAAAGGAAATTCCAATAAAAAAGTGAATTTCAACCGTACCAAGATTTATTCCCACTTTATTTATACGGTCTTCTTTTTCTTGTGTTTCAGTGGGTTCATTGTTCAATGCTGGCAATATACTTTATGTGTTCCTGTTTGGCTGGTGGATTTCCCTGGTTTATGTTATTGTTGGTGTCCTAATGTTCCTCACAGTTATAGGAATACCATACGGTAAGTGCTGGTTCTAGTTTATGTAGCTCAACTGGTGGAGCAAAGCTGTGGGTTCAATTCCCAGGAAACACATTCACATTTACATTTGATATTTTATCCATTTGACAGATGCTTTAATCCAAAGTGACTTACAGTACAGTGCATTCAAGTTTAAAAACTTTTTATCATTAGGCAATTGATAAATCCCCCGTGACCTCTTCATTGCTAACACAACAAGTTGATAACATGCATACTGTACCTTGAATTACTTGAATAAAAACTTCAACTTAAGTGAAATTAGCAGAATATTAAGTGGCATTTTTCGAAGGATGACAAAGGGGTCATTTTACTCTTTCAGGGAAACTCTGTTGGAGATTGTCCTGCTATTTTCTGTGGCCATTTGGGAAAGCCATTCAAAAGGTTGCATTTCTTTTTATATCTAAATGCAATTTACATGCTTTGCCCCACAGTCCTGTCATCATAGACCTTATGATCTTCATGAGTCGCATTGCACACAAAGTCTCTTTAGACTTTAATTTCCCTGTTTATTTGAAAATCTCTGCCCTGCCACCATGAAAATCAAGCAAATGCAAGCTTTTTGATAGATAATGTTTGGAAATTATATTGAACAAAATGTTGTTGTTTTCAGGTCGATGTTTCAGTGCCAACACTCAGTGTGATGATCTTCCAGGATGGCACTTCTGTAGAGGCAGAGGAGGATGGAAAGCCATCTTCTCTGTTACTGCCAACACCCGTGGAGGAGCCCATAGATGAATCGACAGGAAATCTACAGGAGGACCGCTATTGGGTGAGACATACATGTGAAACAGATTTACAAACGTCTATGGTGGATTAGCAGGATACCCATACATTAAACTAAACTACATAGCCAAAGCTTACCCATGCACTTGCTCATTTAAAATGGATCTTATTTGTTTTCAGTGTCATGTGAGCACATACGTGTGGCTGTTGGTGGGTTACCCTATCCTGGCCCTCACACACTCTTTAGTGTGCTTGATCTCCTGGCTGCTGGTTTTTACAATCCCTGTTGCAAAGATGAGCGCCAAGACCTTACACAGCATCTTGCTCGTAAACCCTGAATATATTCATATTAGCCAAGTCACAGAGGTGAGAACCCAGTTAGTTCATAAAAAGGCAAAAGTCTATCAATAAAGTGGAACCTACAGTATTGTGCAAAAGTCATAAGCCACTACCAGCTATGTTGTTTTAGCTCATTTTAAATACTATTCTTATATATTTTGGTTTATGAGAGCCTGCTGGTTCATGCTATTGCTCGTGTAAGAGGAGCTCACACTAAATACTCAAGACTTTAGATTATAATTTTCTTTTCTTAATATTGAATAAAAAAATTATGGATTTTCTGGTTGTTGTTTTTTGTATCTTCTTTATTAGAATACAAGTCTAATGGTGGCATGGTGGTGTAAGACTTTTGCACAGTACAGTATGTCTTAAAATAAGAGATTCACATTCACTGATCATTTGTGTGTTTTATAATTCAGGTTCAGGATGAGGAAGACCAAGTCATTCTGTGCTGCTATCATGCAGTGAACCTCTACTATTATAAGTACACAGTGGATGGGATCAATGTTTTTGCTGTTAGTATCCTGAACATCAAGCACTCAAATGTTAATTATTGTCTCTATTTAGCCTTACGTAAAAATGAGAATCACATGTTGTTTGCCATTTAACTAAACTAAATGTTTGACTTTATGGAAATTGGGCAACACTTTACAATGCCACTGTCCTGCATTGTTTCGCTCCAACCTATATAATGTAACACAGGGATTTGTCTTCAGAACATTCAAAATATTGGCAGATGTGTTTGAATAGGGTTAAAACTAAACTATGCATGACAGTAGACTTTTGAGAATAGAGTTAAATAGCTCTGATTTACAATATAGTTATATAAGTTAACACTAACTAATGCATATGGTATCTATCATGAGATAATAAAAAATTAACAATTGATGATTTCAGATGCAAAACCCTCTTAGTGCATCTGACCTGTTTCTTGTAAATGAGAATTTTTGTCAGGCTTTAACTTTATTTAACTTTAACAAATTTAAATTGGTATTTAAAGGATAAGTCCACTTTCTTAAAAAAATCCAGATAATTTACTCACCACCATGTCATCCAAAATGTTGATGTCTTTCTCTGTTAAGTCGAGAAGAAATTTTGTTTTTTGAGGAAAACATTCCAGGATTTTTCTAATTTTAATAGACTTTAATGGACCCCAACACTTAACAGTTTTAATGCAGTTTAAAATTGCAGTTTCAACGCAGCTTCAAAGGACTCTAAATGATCCCAAACGAGGTATAAGGGTCTTATCTAGTGAAACGATTGACATTTTTGGCAAGAAAATTAAAAAATATGCACTTTTAAACTACATCTTCTCGTCTTCCTCCGGCTGTGTGACGCGCCAGCGCGACCTCATGTAATTGCGTAATGACGTCTAAAGGTCACGTGTTACATTTATTAAATGCACATTTGCGGGCCATTTTAAACAATAAACTGACCCAAAGACATTAATTAGTATCATTCGACATACAACAACGTCAGAACGATCCTCTTTCTCTACACTTGTAAACACTGGGGTGTAGTTTCGCATACGTCATCAATGTGAGATTGCACTGGCGTGTCACACGAACGAAGGAAGACAAGAATTTGTGTTTTAAAAGTGCATATTTTTTATTTTTCTTGTCAAAAATGATAATCGTTTCGCTAGATAAGACCCTTATGCCTTGTTTGGGCTAATTAAGAGTCCTTTGAAACTGCAATTTTAAACTGCATTAAAACTGTTAAGTGTTGGGGTCTATTAAAGTCCATTAAAATTAGAAAAATCCTGGAATGTTTTTCTCAAAAAACATAATTTCTTTTTGACTGAACAAAGAAAGACATCAACATTTTGGTTGACATGGTGGTGAGTAAATTAACCAGATTTTTATTTTATTTTTTTAGAAAATTGACTAATCCTTTAACAAATTTGACTTTCGCTGCAAAACCCTCTAAGTGCATGCTTTTTTTTGGCAAAAAAAATATATTTCTTTGGAGAAGACAGAGTAAACAGAATCACTGAAGATGCAACTAGAAAAATTGCAAATGATGAATTATTAAGAGCTTTTTTTATTGTTGTTAATGAAAATGCTTTACATTTTTTATAATAACATCCTTACATAGTATCACTTTAGATCTCTTACCATTAGTTATAGTGTCACTAGTGATTGGTTATGTTGACCAAACAAACCAGTTTGCTAGTTCTGAAGTCAAATTTGCCACAGCCGTCAGCTCCATCATCCCTCTCTCCTATTACATTGGCATGGGCATCGCTAGGTAAGGAGGCACAGCAAACACAACTAATACCACTGAAAGGAAATGTATGCAGTACCTAATTGTCACATTCTCTATTCTTAGTATATCCGCTCAGAGCAACTTTGCTGTCGGTGCCGTGGTGAACGCTACGTTCGGCTCCATCACGGAGTTAACCTTTTACATCACAGCCTTGGTCAGAGGTCACCGTCAGAAAAATACATGCCTGCAGGAGATCGTAAAAGCGGCTCTTACTGGGACCCTGCTGGGCTGCATACTTTTTATACCAGTATGTTACCCATAAGGAGACTTTCAGATATGCAAAGTGCACAATACACAGGTATTACATTTCTCTTTTTCAGGGGATATGTATGATAATCGGAGGCATCAAGCACAGGGAACAGAGGTTTAACAGTCGCTCAGCAGGTGTCAGCTCCTCTCTGCTCTTTATATCAATAGGAGGTAAGATGTCATGCACTGTTAGGCACAATCCTGTTTGTATGTTAATTACATTTATGCATTTAGCAGCCGTTAGCATTGTAGCCAACATTTTCGAACCCATTAAATTTTGCGCTGCTAATGCAATGCTGTACCACTGAGCTATAGGAGCACTTTTTAATTAAAGATGACATCATTCGCAGTTGATAACATGTGTCAATGTGGTGTCTTGTTTGTTTAGGAGTGTTTGCTCCCACTCTCTTCTCTAAAGCTTATGGGAATCTAATATGTGAGGACTGTACCAACTCTACAAGATCTAACAGCACTGGATCCTTCACATGTAAAAGCTGTCACTATGACCTGGTGAGATTTCAAACGTGTCATCTTACAAAATCGAAATAATATCGGCCCATTGTTCACGATTTCTTTTTCATTCACTAGAGTGAAAATAACTACAGCCTGTTTCACAGTCACGTTGAGTAAGTTACTTTAATTTCGTCTCGCATGTATTCATTGGTAATATTTTTAAAGATTTTCTTTATGTTCTCAGGCCTCTGGTGTACACCGTTTGTGTTCTCCTACCTGTGTCCTACATCATCGGCCTCATCTTTACTCTCAAAACTCATTCGTACATTTATGACATTCATGTTGGTGATGGAACTGGTGGTGAGTTTGTATCAAACTATGTAATAAAAATATTATAGATATGTTGAAGTCCTGTGCTTTTAATTCTAAATGAAGGCACCATTGTTAAAGCCATCCCTGAAGCCATCCTCGATGTATATGATTATCTTTTTTTTTCAGACAAACACAATCTGAGTTATATAAGAAAATGTTCTTTATATTGGTAGTATATGGTGCTTTAGATTTCAAGCCCAATAAAGTCCACCCATCCTTGCCAGAAGTAATCCACACGGCTCAGTGGGGTTAATAAAGGCCGCCTTCGAGCAATAAATGTGATTTTGTAAGAAAAATATCAATATTTAAAGGCAGGGTGCATGATTTTTGAAAAACTCTGTGGCTTGTAGCCAATCAGCAGTAAAGGGGCGTGTCTACTAACTGACATCGTTGACTGGGTTGCATATGTGTGGGGTGGGTCTATCAAAAGAAAGTTCCAATTCAATTGGGGTAGGTGCGTGTTTGTTTAGGTGATTTCAAACATCAACATTGACTTTCAGAGATCATGCACTCCGCCTTTAAAACTTTACAAACTAAAATAACTATCTTTTAACTATAATGGGTGGATAGTTCAACAAAAAATTGGAGAGATAGTTCACCCTCAAACCATCCTTGATGTATACGATTATCTTTTTTCAGACACACACAATAATTTTTTTTTAATAATAGTAAATGGTGCTTCGGATTTCAAGCCCAAAAAAGTCCACCCATCCTTCACAGAAGTAATCCACATGGCTCCAGTTAATAAAGGCCTTTGATGGCAATGGATGCGATTTTGTAAGAAAAATATCAATATTTAAAACTTTACATATTTAAATAACTAGCTTCGGATATACTTTTTTGGGCCTGAAATCAGAAGCACCATTTACCACAATTATAAAGCTTGGAACTGGCAGGACATTTTCTTATATAACTTCAATTGTGTTTGTCTGAATAAAAAGATAAACATACATCAATGATGGCTTGACAGTGAATAAATCATTGGGGTAATTTGAATTTTTGGCTAGATTAACCCTTTAATGCACTTTTAACCCTTTAATGTCACATTTGGCTAACACTGTTATCCACAGCGACTTAAAGTTAATTCAAGTGGAATCAAACCCAAGACCTTGGTGCTGCTAATGCCATGTTAAGCTACAGAAATCAATAATCTCTTACAGTACATTCACACCAGGCGAAAGCATTAATGCTTGAAGGAAGGCTTGTCGGAAGCGTGGCCAACAGCCAATCACAGTGTTCGCATCAGATGCTCCGGTATTGCACAAACGTAATTGGCTGGCTCGCACTAGATTGCTTGCATAAGGCGATCTGATTGGTTGACGCACGCGTTGGCACTTGAAAAGTTGAGAAATGTACAACTTCTGCCGTGAACAACGGCAGTGATGCGACATTGACGGATCCACAATTCAGTTCGGCAACGCATGACATCACCCATTAAAGTAAATTAGAAGCGTTAATGCTTTGCCCTGTGTGAATGTACCGTAATGCGTTTAGTGTCAACATAATCAAAAATATCTTTTGTGTACAAGCAAAAGTGGAAAAGCAATATTTACACTTAACAAGTAGTTAAAAATTTTTAAATCTTAACTTGAGAAACTTCTTAAATATTCTGTTATTTTACTGTTTTATTCTCATATTACTGTACTCTCTTTATCTGTGATGATCTCAGTAAGGGACCAGTCTCACAGGCTTTAAAACAGCTAGACAAAGCAGAACGGAGCAGAAGGGAACATGTGCTCTGTGTGAATGATCTCTTGCATGTACCAGTGGTCATAATCATTATAATTAGTTTAATTTCAGAAGTCAGTGGGATATGAGACCTGACGTCTGTGTGTGTGTTTGATCACAGCAGGTCATCTAGGAGCATCAGTGCACTGGTCCCGCTGGAGATCTTTACTCATCCTGATCATCGCCACAGTTCTGATGTCTGCCTGTGCCGATCTGACCACTGAACACATTCAGCCTATACTCAATTATCCATCTATATCTCAGGTTAATACTTCTCGCACACAGACAGTCAGTCGGACAGACAGTAAATGATTTCTTTGATCTGTTTTGACATTTCTCTTTATATCAGTATTTTATAGGTGTGACTGTTTTAGCCATGGTTCCTGAAATACCAGAAATCGTCAATGGAATCCAGTTTGCTCTCCAAAATAAAATCAGCTTGAGGTCGGTTTCCTTTTTAGAGCCATAGAGATGAAACTCCAGTCAGGTTCACTTTGAACTGGTTCCTCTTCAGTGTGATAAATGCATGTTAAATGTTTTATTTTACAGTTTCGAGGTTGGAAGCTGCATCGCTGTGCAAGTGTGCATGATTCAGATACCGATCCTGGTTTTATTCAACGTCTTTTATGTGAGTGGATTTGGATTTGACATCTTTAAACCTACAGTAATCATCCTATTTCTTGTGGTTTCACCTTTCTTGAAGACTTTTGGGATTTTATAAAGATGAATGCAATTCACTGTCAAAGATACAGGTTCCCACAATCATGGAAAATTCAAAAATCAGGGAATTTTAGTAGTGTTTTTCATAGCTTGAAATGTCATGTTATTAATTGTAGTCTTGGTCATTTAAAGATATTTTTTGTGGTTATTCTAAACTATTTGATCATTTAGATATTTCTCTATATAAAGTAATAACAAACTACGCTTTGTTCATTTTTTGTAAGTTATGTAAGTTCATTGGTCAGAAAGTGTGGAAAACCCTGCAGAACGCTCAGTGCAAGGATGTTTGTGATATGTGACCATGGACCACAAAATCAGTCACAAGGGTCGATTTTTTTTTTATTAAGATTATCTGAATAAATAAGCTTTCCATTGATGTATGGTTTGTTAGGATAGGAAAATATTTGGCCGGGATACAACTATTTAAAAATCTGGAATTTGAGGGTGCGAAAAAATTGAAATACTGGGAAAATCGGCTTTAAAATTGACCAAATTAAAGGAATAGTCCATTTTCTTAAAAGAAAAATCCAGATAATTTACTCACCACCATATCATCCAAAATGTTGATGTCTTTCTTTGTTCAGTCGAGAAGAAATTATGTTTTTTGAGGAAAACATTGCAGGATTTTTCTCATTTTAATGGACTTTAATAGACACCAACAATTAATACTTAACTCAACACTTAACAGTTTTTTTCAACGGAGTTTCAAAGGACTATAAACGATCCCAAACGAGGCATAAGGGTCCTATCTAGCGAAACGATTTTCGTTTTTGACAAGAAAAATAACAAATATATCCTTTTAAACCACAATTTCTCGTCTAGATCCAGTCCTGAAAGCGTCAACGTGACCTCACGCAATACGTCATGACGTCAAGAGGTCACAGAGGACGAACGCGAAACCCTGCCCCAGTGTTTACAAGTGTGTTGAAAGAGGACCGTTCCTAAATTGTTGTATGTCAACTGATACTAATTAATGTCTTGGTGTCAGTTTATTGTTTACAATGGTCCGCAAATGTGAGTTTTATATATGTAACACGTGACCTCCCTACGTCACTACGCATTTACGTTAGGTCGCGCTGGACCGGATCTAGACGAGAAATTGTGGTATAAACGTGTATATTTGTTATTTTTCTTGTCAAAAATGACAATCGTTTCGCTAGATAAGACCCTTATGCCTCGTTTGGGATAGTTTATAGTCCTTTGAAACTCAGTTGAAAAAAACTGTTAAGTGTTGAGTTAAGTATTAATTGTTGGTGTCTATTAAAGTCTATTAAAATGAGAAAAATCCTGCAATGTTTTCCTCAAAAAAAATAATTTCTTCACGACTGAACAAAGAAAAACATCAACATTTTGGATGGCATGGTGGTGAGTAAATTATCTGGATTTTTCTTTTAAGAAAATTGACTATTCCTTTAAGTCATTAGCAACACATTTTACTAAGGATAAATAAGGGGTGGTTTCCCGTACAGAGATTAGCTTAAACCAGGACTAGGCCTTAGTTTTATTAGGAAATATAACTAGTTTTAACAAACATGCCTTACTAAAAACATTACTTTTGTGCATTGTTTTTGAGGCAAAAAGCACTGATGTTTTTTAAGATATGTCAGTGCAAGTTGTTTTCAGTTTGGACAGCTCTTACATTTATTTTAGTCTAGGATTAGTTTAATCCACTGTCCGGGAAACCGCCCCTAAATGTTTTATATATTTACGGTAGGAAATTTACAAAATATCTTCATGGAACATGATCTTTACTTAATATCCTGATAATTTTTGGCATTAACTCTTTCCCCGCCATTGACAAGTTATCTCGTCAATTAAAAGAAAACATTTCCCTGCCAATGATGCTTTCCTGACGAGTTTTTACGGTAATCTGTAATCCCTCTGTTTCCACTAGATGGCAATCTTACCCAATTTATAAAAAAACTGAAGCAAAAACAAATTTCATTTTAAACTCCGTCTATGTTTTGATAATCGTTCTGAATTTGATCTCTAACAAAATTTGTATTTTTGAAGAAACCTACCCATATTTAAGAGGTTATAAAAAAAGAACAAATGAAGATAATATGAAACAGGTTTTTTTTAAAGCAGAGGGTCTGTTCTTTCATTTGATATATTTGTATGTTTATTATTTATAGAAGAAAATTTTCCTGGAAGGCATTTTGTGAAAACTACAAATAATGCTGGGTGGCAACTTTTTAAAAAGGCTGGCAGGGAATGAGTTAAAAAAGTTAAAAACCCATGCGACTTATGACATGGGTCACAAATATTATTGTCTGATGTGATTAATTTTTTATTATTGTTTAATTCTGGAACAGGATGTTGGGTTTGTACTCCTCTTCAGTGACCTGCACCTATGGGCCAGCATCTTCAGTGTTATTGTTGTCAACTATAGTTTTATGGATGGAAAATCTGATTACTTTCAAGGTAAGCGCTACATTTACAAAAACCTATTTAATTGAATGCTTTTCACTGAAGCTTATTTAAAGGTCTTTTGTGTATTTGTGTTGTATTATCAGGTACTGCTCTGGTAGTGGTTTATTTTATCCTACTTGCACTGTATTTCTTCGCACCCTCTCCTCCTGGATGCTGAGAATATCAAACATTGCAGCTCGCCGCATTTATGGTGTTTGAAACAAAAAACTATGACAGATTATTGTAAGTTACTTTCAATTTTACACTGTTCTATTAACAATTCATCCTTTAGCATATCATTGACAGTTCTTTTCACTTCTACAATAAGGACTGGACCCATTTCAGCACTTTAATATGTATATACTGTAGTCTTAGGTACAAAAGAAGGCTTGAGACAATGAAAGAACTTATGGATTTAATATTTTACTAAAAATAATGTGCAAAATAAATTATGGACTGTACAGAAATAATACATAAAGGGGTAGTTCACCCAAAAATAAAAATTCTGTCATCATTTAATTTTTAAATGATGACATTTAAAAATTAATTATTTTTGGGTGAACTATTACTTTAAAGCTTTATTTTAATATAAAACCTATTAGGTGTTTTACAAAAGAAAGAGATTATTTTTAGTTTATGTTCTAGTAAAACTATCAAGTTGGTACTTATGGTCCATCAATACTTGAACTTCATTTATTTGAAACCTTACAGCTAATGTTTACATATAGAAAAGCCATATTTTGATGGTATTTGTATTAATGAATAGAAGTGTGTGTGTACCTACTGTACAGTATTGTGTGTTGTTCACCATCTATAATATGGTATGAATTTGTACAGGTGTATGTGTATAGATGTCTCATTTAACTGTATTTAATACTTTATTTTCTAAATATTTCTGACAAAACATTATTGCATTTAAAGGCGGGGTGCATGATCTCTGAAAGCCAATGTTGATATTTGAAATCACCTAAACAAACACGCCCCTACCCCAACAGAATCTGGACCTTCTTTTAACTCTTTCCCCGCCAGCATTTTTTAAAAAGTTGCCAGCCAGCGCCAGCATTTTTCATGATTTTCACAAAAGTTGAATGCCTTCCAGAAAATGTTCTTCTTTAAATATATAAACAAACAATATATCAGATGAAAGAACAGACCCTCTGCTTTCAAAAAAAAAAAAACGACTTTTGATAGAGATCAAATGCAGAACGATCTTTAAAACATACACAGAGTTCTTTCTCTTTCACGTGAGGCGCTACTTCCGGGTTGTATAAGTTGCGGTATTGCGGAAAGACGGAAAACCGGGAAGCGTTTTGTGAAAGAGTTAATAATCCCAACCAACACATACACAATAACAATGTTGGTTAGTAGACATGCACCTTACTGCTGATTGGCTACAAGTGTGTTTTTCAAAAATCACTCACCCCGCCTTTAAAAGGATGAATCTTACTAAGTAAAGCAAATGGATATGTTACATTATATTGTCCTGAAGATGTATTAGTATTAATAATTGTGATATTTGTGCATTACACTTCCTAGTGTTCAACTCAGATATTACTCAGACTGCCTTTAACATGTCTGTTACGCAAAACACAATAAATACATTTTGACTTTTAGACTTTTAGTTTGTCTGCTGGTACAGAGCAAGGCAACAACACTTAAAATCATTGAATACCCATTTTAAACATACACAGTAGATCTAAATTCAGGTCATATACTGTATGCTAAAATCTTCTGCCTTTTTCTGTTTCCCTGTCTTTATCACATAATGATAATACATTATACAATAGAAAATATATCATTAGATTTGTCCAACATTTTAAAGAAGGTAGTCAAAGTATCAATTTATATTGTGAAAAATATATATTACATTTTCAAAATGCAAAAGCTAACAAAAATGACTTGGAGTATATGTAATAAAGTCTCTTTCACCCTATTGTCTATATTAGCATTAGCATCATTTACCTCCATCAGCAATAAACGGCCTCCTACAGTGTATCCCACAAATGTAAAAACACTCACAGAACCTCTATGGACCAATAAAATACGCTTTCCATTTAGTCTTCAAATAATACAATTCTGTGCGAAACTGAGGGTTGACTGCTGCATAGATGATGGGGTTGGTGAAGGAGGTCATGCAAACCACAGACACCGTAAAAATTTCCAGCTGTCGGAAAACCTCAACCTGAAAAAAAAAAACGGTGCGATGACCTTATTAGCTCTTGTGGAAGACCCTAGAAATTCAAAAGTATTAAACATTATCAAATCGAAAACTGAGGAGAAGAACACCAGGTCAAAAAATAAAAAATAATCGGTACACTTAAAAAAAAAGGATTCGTTCAATTTACTCTTTTTTTTTTTTAAGGTAAGCGGTCACAATCAATTTATTTAAGCTACATTTCAATTAGAAAAAAACAAAAAACTTTAGCTTAATTAAATTGATTGCGACCACTTACCTTAAAAAATTTGAGTAAATTGAATAAATCATTTTTTTCAGTGTAAATAATGGTACCCTGAGACTCACTGTTTGATTCTTGTTTTGGTAAAAGAAGTGATTCAGGAGCACAGTCCCAATCAGTGGGATCCAAAATATGAGGAAGGTGAAAATAATGTATCCAGAACGTTTGGCCAGTTTGCTCTCTTTCTTGGTGTTCCCCTTTTCTCTTTGAGCGAGGGATGGCATCATACAGACGGCCCCCATCATCTCCTCTTGGGGAGCTGTCGTGATTTGAGCATCCCCATTTGATGCTGGAGATGTTTCTGTTGTAGTATCCTGGTGAGCGCTTGCACTTTTTACATTAGTGGATGATGGAGGCAGTTCAGCTGCTGGATTTTGGTGGTCGGTTGTCTCCGCACCCCCTTCTTCACACGTTTTCCCAGCAGGCTCTTGGCATGCGTTTAGCTCTGCATCCCCGTCTTCATTTGTTGATGTTACAGAAACGTTTTCATCAGTATCTCCGAAGTTTGGCTCTACGGCATCGTATTTATCATTACCTTGTGATGTAGAAATATCTCCAGGATTTTCTTTGTTGCTGTGCAGCTTGGCAACAACGTCTAGATCTAAAACATTGGTTGCATCATTGGAAAGTTCATCTTTAAAAGCGACTTTTGTTTCTTTAGGTTTTTCAGACACATTATCCAGTTTATCTATCGTGGTCGTCTCATTTTTAGATGGAGCAAAATCCAAAGGTTTTTCCAAATTGGATGCCATCATTCCAGCAGACGCCTCCTTTTCAAATTCGTTATTACTACGTATACCTTGTGGCTTTTCGTCATCACTCTTAATATTTGTCTTTATTTCTTCTTCTTTCTGATTCTTTTTATCTTCTTTCTTCTCAGGAGGCATAAAAGACCCCTTATCATATATTTTCCTACCGTGTGCTCTCACCAAAACAAATATGCGGGTGTAAAATCCAACAATGACCGCCAAACAAACGCACCAGACGGGAGTCAAAATATAAAATCCAAAAGTGTCATAGGAGTCCAAAGTATGCACGCGCCACCCCCTACACCTGACGTAGACCGGCGAGTCTTTGGCAAATATCACGCACAGGACCGATATTGAGATCGGCACCACCCAGGTCAATATAATAGACACCGTTATACGTTTCCGACGCTCTGCGTTTTTAAACGGACGTGCGACGGCTTGATATCTCTCTGCGCTGATGCACCCCAAAGTGAACAACTGCACGCAACAAATAAGAGAAAAAGACGCAATCTGTGCGCTACAGAAAACAATCCCGAAGTCCTTTGCGGTGCGCACGCTTAGAGCGATATTGAGGAGCAACGGGCAATCGATAACGCATCGTAAGGTATCGATAACAGCTAAATTCACCAGGAGTGCATTGTTGGATGTCTGGAGTGACTTTTGACGGTACACAGCCCAAGTCACAAACAAATTGGCGAGAGTTCCTACGTGCAAAGTTACAAGCAAAACCAGACAGTTGGCCACCACAAATGCAACTTCTAACGTGCTTTCATTTGTTTTGTTTACATGTCCTGAAAATCCAGTGAAATTACTTCTCATCTCCAATTGGCATGTATAAAAGTGAAATGTAAAATTGAATTAAATCCATTGTATTTTAAAATCCATATTGATGATGAAAATGATCGTTCACTCCATAGCCGGTCGAGTGCTTACTGAGAGCCTTTAGTTTTAAACCTTTTATTTGAACCCTCGTGACATCACCATAGCTCTCACTTGTTTGCGTTTTTGCAATTAACACCCTGCAGGGTTCCTGGTCACCGGGGATTTTTGGGTGTTTTATCAAGCAGTTTGCTGGTTCCTAGATGTCATATCCAGAAACTAATTCTGCCAATTACAACACATGGGCACAGGGGTTCAGGGTGATTTTCATCAATTCATCCCCTGTATTTCTGCTACTGAGCTCTTTTATTATTTGAGCCTTTTATAAAATGTGTGATGGCTTTTAAAATCCTGTAATAAACCTGAGATTTATATTTTTAAATCTAATTATGCAAAAATGTGCATGCTTTTTAATTAGACTATGCAGAATTAGCATAAATCTTCATTGTCTGGTTATCGAAGTGAAAAGTAATGTAATTTAGAAAGATTAATTTAGAAATATGTTATTCTCTTTACTGTATGTAAGATGTCTTTAACCATTTTCAATCTAGGAAAAAGGCACTTATACAGTAGGGTATTAAAGGCGGAGTCCACGATGTTTGAAAAACGGTTTGGAAAAGGAGACGGGCCGACTACCAAAACACACTTATAGCCAATCAAATCAAATCAAATGCCGGGTTGCGTATGTGTGGGGCGGGTCTATCAACAGAAGGTCCAGATTCTATTGGGGTAGGGGCGTGTTTGTTTAGGCGATTTCAAATATCAACACTGGCTTTCAAACATCATGGACTCCGCCTTTAAGGATAACTTGATCTTTGTAATATCTATATACAGTATTATATTATTTTTATGGAATATAGTAAAAAGTAAAGGTAACACTTAACAATTTACAGTTTACAGTTAGTTAATGCATCTGCTGACACAAACTACCAATGGACAATATATAGTTACAGCATTTATAATACAAATGCAATTGTTCACTGGTTGATAATGTTAGTTTATTGTACATAACCTAATGTTTACATGTTGAATTTTTGCTTTAAAAAATGCATTAGTAATGTTTACATTACCAGTAACTAAGATAAAAAATGTTGTAAAGTATTGTTTAATGTAGTTACATGTTACAGTGTTAGTGAATAGCATGTGTATTATATACACTATGAATAAAAATTAGTTGGTTCAACAAAAAGTAAATGTTGGTGCTGCGTTAAATTTATTTTGAGTTAATTCAACATTTTAGTAGACTCAGCATTTTTACTAAGTTAACTAATATTTTTAAAGTGTCCATAACACACGTGGTTTCTGAATATCTGATGTTAATTTGGAGTACATATAAAGTAGTATTACATCCTTCATATTTCCGAAAAGTCTTTAGTTTGATCAGATTTATAAAAGACAGATTAGCTTTACAATAACGTACAAAAAAATAGGAAGGAGGAGGAGTTACGGACTGCGGGAGGAGCGAGTCACGAGTCAACACTTTATGCAACGCTGACTGGAGAACTTATGGTTCACTACATGTTCGTGTCGTTTATTTAATTTGCACTTATTTCCAACAAAACACAGAAGTTTTACTTACCGCATGCAACTCATAACCCGGTTGAGACTTTTCAATGAAATCCAGCGTTAAACAAACACACACGCAAAACTCAGCTGCTACCACGGATCAACAAACTACATCCATTGTTTTCATAATGCTGGCTTTCTTCTCCTTACATCCAAAAACACACTTCTTCTTTCGTGCCATTGTTGAGTTTGATATAAAACAAAGCTGTCGCTTGAAGTGACTTCTAGCGTCCTCAGTTCTCGCTGTCCCGCTGATTGACGTGTGGCCGTGGTTTTCCGGGGGGGAAGTTCCCATAAAAACAAGTGATACGTATAGCGAACCCCTGAAACGTCAGTTGGACCTGTAATCGAAAAATACTTTCCAAAACTTGTACGAACCCTGACGAAGTGCATTCGGCACAGAAATACTCTGTAACACGTCCAACTGCTTTTTTTGACACTTTGTATTTGTTTAGCATGAGGAAACAAACTCTTAACTCTTTCACCGCCAGCGTTTTTAAAAAAAGTTGCCAGCCAGCGCCAGCGTTTTTCATGATTTTCACCAAAGTTTAATGCCTTCCAGAAAATGTTCTTCTTTAAATATATAAACATACAATATACCAAATGAAAGAACAGACCCTCTGCTTTCAAAAAAACCGTTTCTTCCTACCTTCAGTGGTTCTTTTGTAATCAGCTTTTGAATATGGTTAGGTTTCTGCAAAAACACCACATTTTGAGCAAAAAGCAGAGATAATTCCATTTTTGTGACGAACTTTTCATAGAGATCCCATTCAGAGCGATCTTTAAAACAGACACGGACATGCAGCCGCTTGCCATAGGGCAATACTTCCGGGTGTAAAAAGTTGCGGAAGGATAATAATAGCAGTATTGCGGAAAGACGGAAAATCTCGTCATTGGCGGGGAAGCGTTTCTCTTGATTGACGAGATATCTCGTCAATGGCGGTGAAAGAGTTAAACTGTGTTAATAAGTTGAATTAACTTTACATTTTTAAGGCAGCACGAACACTTACTTTTTAAGTTGAACCAACAAATCTTTTTTACAGTTTATATATTACAAATGTTAATTTGCTTACTGTAAAAAACATAATTTATACTAACAACTTTATTTTCTGACGTAAATGTGCATTTTCTGTAAAGCAGCTTTGAAACAATGTGCATTGTGAAAGCGCAGTACAAATAAATTTGAATTTAATTGAATTAAAGTAAAGTTTTACAAAAACAAGTTAAAAACCAAATATAAACTTTCAAACTGACTGTTTTCAAAATATGTTACTGTTATTTAATTTGCTTTTTTATATCAGTCTGCACTGGTAGTTTGTACAGCGGTGCTAAATAGCACTTAAAGTGGTTCACTGGTTAGTACTCATAGGGGAACCATTTTAAGTGCCATTTACCACATATGTAGTACCTGTGTAGAACCCTATTGTGCTATATAGAACCATATGTGGTGCTATAGTGGTACTATATCACCCCCGTATGGTTCTCCATAGGTGCTTTATAGGTGCTATATAGCACTACAAATGGTTCCCCTATGATTACAAGCTTTAAGTGCTATATGCACCAATTTTTTTATAGTGTAGAATAGAAAACATACTGTTTTTATAAACAAACTAAAATGTTACCAAAATCTGTAAATTTCTTACCATTTAGTGCATTAAACTAAACAGACTGTATTTAGTTTTAGGTACACATAAAAAATGATGATGCACAGACCTCAGATCAAACTGGAACTATCTTGCAGCTTGTACTGGTTGGGTGACTCCTCTGGGCCGTGCACATATTAAGACTCACTGCAGTACCACGGGGAATGTATCGACCACAGGACAGGATCTCCAGAGAGGACTCCCGGAACTAGATGACACATATTAAAGATTAGCTGTAAACACGGCAAAATATTAGTGCATACTGTATTAGAGTTGGAAGCAAAATAAACAGTACACACCCGTTTATAGGTCAGGAAGTAGATAATAGGATTGTAAACAGGGCTGGTCTTGGCAAAATACATAGGCATGGTGGCCAACAGAGGTGATATGTAGATTTCTGGATTCACAACTACAACTAAAGAGATGACAGTGTAAGGCAGCCAGCAGATGAAGAAGGCTGTGATCATGGCCAGGACCATCCGATATGCATGTTCGTTGTCCTCCAGGCAGTTTTTTCCACCTTGACGCTCAATGCTTTTGTTGATCTAAAAGCAGGAGATGAATTGTATTCAAATGGTAGAGCAATCATCGGTTTGATTCATAGATAACAAATGCTGATCAAAGATATACTACACTGTCATTTGCTCTTTATAAACGCATCTACCAGATGCATAAATGTAGTGTGAAATGGGACTGTCTGCAACACTGATAAATAAACAATGTAGTTTAAGAGCTGCAATAAGAGCTGTCATCTACCTTCTTCATGGAGATAAGAACGTTGGTGTAGCAGTATATAATGATGGCCGTGGGTAAGATGAAGCAAAGAAGAATGTAGAAGATAAGGTAGCTGTAGTTATTCCAGGACCTCTCCTCCCAACCTAAAGAGCAGGACGTCTGGACGCCCTCAGGTCCGTATGAGCTCCAGCCCAAAAGTGGAGCGCCAGCCCAGAAGAGGCAATAAAACCATACAAACAGCAAACCCATGCAACTTCTGCGAACGTTCAGCTTAAAGCCGGCCATTGGTTTGCAGACAACGTTGTATCGTTCATATGCCAGTAGTGTGAGAGTACACAGAGACACCAAACCTAGAAGAAATTAAAGGGTTAGTTTAACCTAAACATTTCTTCACTTCTGTAAAATACAATTTCATACAATATA
This sequence comes from Paramisgurnus dabryanus, assembly GCF_030506205.2. Classification (NCBI taxonomy): domain Eukaryota; kingdom Metazoa; phylum Chordata; class Actinopteri; order Cypriniformes; family Cobitidae; genus Paramisgurnus; species Paramisgurnus dabryanus. Next base: position 12,059,030 of record NC_133359.1, on the reverse strand, counting down.
TATGGACAAAAATCAAGTTAAACAATTTAAACTTGTTTTTATAAGTTATGTCAACTTATCACAAGTCAAAACTTAAAGGGACACTTCACAAAACTTTGTGAAGTTTTAGCTCAAAATCCCATATAGATAATTTATTATAACATCTTAAAATTGCCACTTTGTAGGTGTGAGCAAAATATGTGTCCTTTTAAATGCAAATAAGCTGATATCTGCACTAAATGGCAGTGCTGTGGTTGGATAGTGCAGATTAAGGGGCGGTATTATCCCCTTCTGGCATCACAAGGGAAGACAAATTTAAACGACCTATTTTTTCGCATGCTTGCAGAGAATGGTTTACCAAAACTAAGTTACTGGGTTGTTTGCGAGGTTGATAGAAGCACTGGGGACCCATTATAGCACTTAAACATGGAAAAAGTCCGATTTTGATGATTTGTCCCCATTAAAATAATATGTTGAATTGACTTGAATAACTAAGTTGCATTTGTGTATTAAAGGGTTCATTCGCCCCAATACAATAAATGTGGATACAAATGATATCATATTAACATATATTTTTATGTTACATTAGGATTAGGATTAGACTAGTCCTAGACTGAAATAAATGTAAGAGCTGTCCAAACTGAAAACAACTTGCACTGACACATCTTTAAATACATCAGTGCCCTTTGTCTAGCATTAAAATGCACACCAGTAATGATTTTAGTAAGGCATGTTTGTTCACACTAGTTATATTTCCTAATTAAACTAAGGCCTAGTCCTGGTTTAAGCTAATCACTATCTGGGAAACCACCCCTTAAACTTGTTTTTATAAGTTATGTCAACTTATCATGAGTCAAAACTTAAAATAATAAATTGAATTGACTTGCATAACCAAGTTGCATTTTTTTACAGTGTGTTAAAGGGTTAATTACCCCCAAAAATGTCATCACTTCTGTAGAATACACTTTAATACACTGTAAAAAAAATCCGTAGAAATTGCAGCTGGGTTGCCGGTAATTTACCGTAGATTTGAATTTATGTTTTTTACTGGCAACATTTTGTTCAAAGTTAAATGAACATTAAACATTTACAAGTCTTTGTCTTTACAGAGTAAAACTAAAAGAACAGGATCAAGCAAAACATTCTGGGAAACAAAATCTGAAGCAAAAACAGAAAAAGGTTGATGATGATTTCTGGTTCCCAGAATGCTTTGCATGAGGCTGATATTGTACAGTTTTATTCTGTAAAGATAAAGACTTGTTAATATTTAAAATTTATTTAACTTTGAAAAACTCATGCCAGTTAATAACATAAATTTAAATCTACGGTATATTACCGGCAACACAGCCGCAATAACATTGTAATTTCTATGGATTTTTTTTACAGTGTACAATAAATGTGGGTATTAGTTCGCCCAAACACAATAAATGTGGATACATTGTAAAAATTATATAAACATATATTTTTGCTACTTTAACAAATTAAGTTAAACAACTTGTTTTTCTAAGTTATATCAACTTTTAAAATAGTTAAATTGACTTGCAATTCTATTAAAGGGTTAGTTCACCCCAGTACAATATATTTGGATATTAAAGGGTTGGTTCACCCCGAAAATGTCATCACGTCTGTGCATTTACATACTGCACATTTTTCCATACAATACATGTGGACATTAAAGGGTTAGTTCACTCCAAAAAGTCAGTGGAATAAACTTTTCAATACCAGGTAAAGTCATTATTCAGCCATAAACTTATGTTGTGGTCTCAATCAAAATTCGTCAAAAATGTTTAGCAGTATATAAATGTCTTAAATCTATAAAATATAATATAAATGAGATGAAACGATGCATATTAAACAAATAAGATACATTTGATAATTACTCACCAAAGTAGTTCACAGAAAAGCCCTGAAAAACACAGAACGGTTCCCCTAAAAAGAAAGATCCTTTATAATTCGTGATGGTGACAATTGCTGAACCGCAGGTGGCGATCATAAGATCCGAGATTGCAAGGCTGAGAATAATAACGTTCATCGCATTGAGAAAATGCACATTTTTAAGCATTACGGCGATCACCAGCGAGTTATTAAACACAGAAAGTAATGTGTTTATAAACATGAGGTACGAAAGTATGCTGTAGCCCACACGTGGAAAAATAGTAGGCTGTACCATCCCGGACGTATCTGCTGGTGTGATGCTCTCCATGCTAAAATCTGAAGTCTGAGAACTCAGAGGTCATACAGCAGTGGGTTTTATAACTTGGTCTTTTATATTATTGGCTTTAAATAATGAGATTAGATATTGGCTACATTTCATATCTGATTTTTTCTTTATGCCACAAAGAGCTTAATGAAACGTGAGGCATCTGCTCTCCCATATCTTAGTAAAAAACCATTTGTTAAATTACTCTGTGTCGTATTAAGAAAATCTGCCTTGGAAAATACAATTAGACATACTGGATAGACTTTTAATCCCAGCCCAATTATATATATTGAGAGTTTATTCACAACCAATAGCGTTTAATAATCACAAAAAAATAATGCACCAACAAATAATTTAATTCCAGTATATTTGTAATAAACATCACAAATACAGTACCCTTCAAATATTGATTAACACCAAAAACAGCTTAAGTACAATTTTTAAAGGCAAATATGTCAAAAAGTCCATCAATGGTACGGTAAAAAAACAACAAAAACAAAGTGGCTTATATTTGTATGAGTAGATAAACATAAAATTGTGCGTTAACTATGTTGTAATAAAGCATAATGTTTTATTGCTGGCCTCTCAAAACAATGATAAAAGTAAAGGAAGAACAACAATAACAAGTCATTATATAAAAAGTACACATATAGGTAAAAATTGTATGGCCACCTTAAACAACAATAAATATTCTTCTATATAACTTTAATATCTAATCTGTCGCACAATGTTTGCAATGTCCCTCATAAAAATGTGTTTTATTATCAAATACTGCAAAAGCACTGAATGTAAGGCTAAATCAACGAATATTGGAGCAATTCAGAAGTGACAAACTCTTTTCTACATGCACATTCATTTAAACATGTGACACTTCAAGTATTTTCTCCCTTTTAATAGGCTTAATGGAGGTGAACTCACAAAGGCCATTGATGAACTTTGAACTTCAAAAATAAACACTATTAAAAAAAACTTTACCTAGTCCTACTCTATGAGGCACAATCTTTAAAACAGCACAAAACTAGTCAAATACTCTTCAGTTTATATACTGTTCATCAGTCCATCCCCAGCCATTTAACATGGTGTCAAGACAAACTTTTTAATACAAAAATAAGGTATTGACAGCTCAGGAGTGTGATGATTATCAAATGTTAAAATACAGAATTTTCTCTTCTATACCAGCTTAAGACGCATTTACAATTAAGCAATTATAAGTAAGCTACACTGTATATGGTGAAAGTTAGATAAACATTTGATTTTACAGTTTTGGAATCTATTCAGCTGATCTCCGGGTCTGGCGCTACCACTTTTAGCATAGCTTAGCATAATCCATTGAATCTGATTAGACCATTAGCATCGTGCCTAAAAAATTACCAAAGAGATATTTTTCCTATTTAACACTTAACTATTCTGTAGTTACATCGTGTACTAAGACCGACAGATTAAAACTATACTCTCATTCTGGCGTAATAATCAAGGACGTTGCTGCCGTAACATGGCCGTAATATCTTTGTGCCTCCTGCAGCCATGTTACAGCAGCAACGTCCTTGATTATTATGCCAGAATGAGAGTATAGTTCATAGCCATATCGGCCTAGAAAATTGCAACTTTTAATTTTCTGTCTGTCTAAGTACACGATGTAACTGCAGAAGAGTCAAGTTTTAAATAGGAAAAATATTGAAACTCTTTGGTTATTTTTTTAGGCGTGATGCTAATGGTCTAATCAGATTCAATGGATTGTGCTAAGCTATGCTAAAAGTTGTACCGCCAGACCTGGAGATCAGCTGAATGGATTCCAAAACGATAAAAATCAAATGTTTCACTCTAGGGCAGCTGGAAAATGAACATATTTTCCAAAAAAAGTGGAGTGTCCCTTTAAGTTTTTCACTTAAAGTGAGGCATACACCACGGGTCCGCTTACATCAAAGTTTCCGTCATGTTTTAACAGTAGCCCTAAACGGATAAATTGCTATAGAGAGCGTGTTTCGTCCCTACATTGTCTCAACGATGACATGTTTGTCCTGTGGTGGCATCATATGTGTTTTATAATAGAGGGGTGAGCTGTTGGTTGCAATTCGCAATCTTACCACTAGATGTCGCTAAAAATTACACACATCACCTTTAAGTAAAAACAATTGTGTTACCAATATAAGTGATTTTTTTAAGTGAATCCAACCTTTACTTTTTAAAGTGTATTTGTAGGCTGACTTCCCTCAATACATGTAAACACTCCCAACTCGCCCAACACAACCCCACTGTATTGTAATATTTGGGGAGGGAACTGTTTTCCCAATGGCAGCTTTCGGAAAACCGACAATACTAGAAAACAAACAATCTACTTTGATTATGCACACAAACTACATACATATCAACTTTTAATACCACACTTTGTGTACCTTAGCGCAGACCAACATATTAATTCTGTAAATGAGCAAATATAAATGAAATCTAAAAATTAACACATTGAGTCTCATTCACTAAGCATGCGTATGGACAAATTTGTTCGTAAAATGTGCATGCAAACATTTAAACTAACAAATCATGGTTCAACAAAACTTTTAATACTTACATTTATTTTAAATGTATGCAAAAACATAAGATAACAACTTGCACAATAATCTTGACCAAGAAAAAAAAAATATAGGTTTCTTTTTCCTTGTTCATGATTTTTGCGTACGTGTGGTTTAAGTTGTTGTTACGTTATTGAAAACATCCATAAGAAATAAAAGTTGTATAAAAGTTTTTGTTGATTCATGATTGTTAGTTTAAACGTCCGAACGTATATTTCACGAAAAAATTTGTGCGTACGCATGCTTAGTAAATGAGACCCATTGTCTTATCCACTTTCCTTTAGTTTAAACAGTGGTGGCTTGTGACTATTTTTTAGAGGAGGCACGAATGCGAAATTTATCAAAACATTGTCATGGGTGTGAATCGTCATGACAAAATATGTGTTCCCTGCATCCTGTGAACCTATGTGCATTCTTGTCAAAATACGTGCCTGCTACAGACGCTTTGTAAGGGTTTATAATAAAAATGGATGTTTGCGTTTACTAAATACTCATGAACTTATTTGACGCGTATGCAACAGGCACCTATTTTGACACGACATGTGACGCACATAGGTTCCCATTTTGACACGACGAGCCAGACACATGACACCTGCCGCCACTGAGTTTAAAACCAAAATTTCATTTTTAAAGTGATAGTTCACCCAAAACATGATCATTTCCATCTTTTCCCTATACAAAGTTATTAAAAGGTTACAATGGACCGCTACTGTACTTTTCTGAATATAAATAAATCATGCATTGAATAGAAAAGGGACTTTTTGCATTCAACCATATGAAGCAAGCATGAAGTTGAGCCGATTTTTGGGTGGACTATGCCTTTAATTTCTTTAATTAAACCAATAGTAATGTATAAAATAAAGGAAATTGTAACCCTTCCCCATTATATAATAGCATTTTATACTTCAGCTGTTACACATATTTTTGTGTAACCCACAACACCACTACTACCGTTGAATTTCACTATTATTAATTATGTTAATAATAGTTTTTCAGTTTGATCTCTAATGAAATATAACAGTAATTACATACCGTTACATTGGTAACACTAAAAACACACTAATATCGGTCTTACATCCTCTCTACTCTGATCCGGTCTTTATCCTGTGGTTCTGTATGTTCATGGCTCCGGTGGTGGTTTGCTCGGGCCAGATAGGAGACTCGTGCTGCAGGGGCGTGCGTCTGGGGTAGAAGGTGTGCTGGAGATCGTAGTTTAACAGACAGCTGAGGGAAGCCATGTAGATATCGGCGAACCTTGAGAGTCGACGCGAGAAGTAGGTCGGGTTGTGGTACGTACGGAAAAGACTCCCGAACTGGGCGTTGAAGACGCCTTTAGCCCGCGACCTGCCAAATTGAGTCGTTTAATGTTGTTTCAAACATCACTTGTTATACCTGTTGTTAATATCTTGCCTGACAATAGGTCTTAATATTTTCAATTAATTCGGTTTGGACAGTTCTTTCATTTATTTTAGTCTAGGACTAGTCTGATCTCTATCCAGGAAACCACCCCTTATTGTTTATTGTGCCACTGATACAAATGCTATCTACAAATAAGAACTATACATGTGATTGGCAATGTCTATACATTTCCAAGATGAGTTATATATACACTGTATGATTTTGTATGGCTGATGCAGAGTAAAGGTCTAAAGATTAATGTAAGATTAGTTACCTCATATCCTCGCGTTCATTGATCCACTGCTGAATCACCGTTTGTGACGCAGAGTCTCTGTGCACCTGCCAGATAAAAGACAAATGCAACCTTTCATACTGCGAATACTCAAACCTGATTACTGGTCAAGGCTGGTATTAAAGATGGTGGACATCTGCTTTGATCACAAGGTAAACACACTGACATTTAACAATCATATTACTAAATGTATCTGTCAGACAGCTAATTTGCATTAAAGTGAGTATGGTAATATGAAGTCAATGGAATCAATCTAACGTAGAAACAACCGCAGACCTGTGCGCAAATATCATCTTACGACAGTGTTCACGTGTGATTCATAAAACATTTGTATGCCGCTAATTTCATTTGTAAAAATGATTGTACGTTAATAAATAAAACTATTGAAATTTGAATATTACAACCATATAAATAAAGCCTCGTACCTACAGTATACGACATGAAAAAAACGTAACCCGCCCACGCAAAGAAACCTCATGGATCCTGAACTTTGACCTTTCAAGTTTAAATGAAATAGCCAGATCAATGAAGTGAAATGTATCTTACACGAAAAACCAAGTTACCCTTTTTCGAACAATTAAAGGGGACATTTCACAAGACTTTTTTTTAAAGCAACACCAAAGAGTTTTTTTAACCTTAAAATAAAAAACAGGGTGAACGGCACTTTCACAATCGCTTTGCAGCCCTCTATCGGCCAAAACCGCACTAAAGAAGTTTCCAACCGTCGGGTCTGTAGTTCGAGTGAAAACTACAAAAACTTGCTTTACGGCAGACCTACAATCCAATCAGAGCCAGCTTTGCTGCAGTAGGCTAAATTATTTACAACAGTGGTAATGGACAATTCCCCTTACAACCTGTAGGGGGAGCAAAGAGCAAAAACTCTTTAGTGCTTCTTTAAGAGGCTGTTTACACTTGGCATTAACATGTGTTTTCGTCGATCGGATCACAAGTGGACGACGTTAATGCCAGGTGTAATCGGTGTTCAAAACGTTTTGAGCTCGTCCACTTTCGACCACTTTCAACCACATCCAGAGGTAGTCGAAACCACTTTCGATCGGATCGCTTTGAGTTGCGGAACGCAAATGTGGTTGAATGTGTTCGAACAGCCACACGCGACCGCCTTCTCTCCGCCCATTTATCTAATCTGAGGTATTAAACACAAATTTTACGTCTATTTTTTTTTACTTCTGGCGTGAACATACGGTGAACAGTGCTATTTTTAGCCTTTCGTTGATAAAACTACTGCGAGTGTTCTCCGTAGTTTCGTTTTGAAAGCGTGAAAGTTGCGCCATCCTATTTCATCAATTGCGCTGAAAATTCAGAGAAAGCTCCAACATATAAACGTTCAAAACACTATGCAGCATGTATACTTGCTAAACAATTTGAATGACAGCAGAGAGACTCGCCCACCGTCTCACGGACCGTCCCCTCACAGTATTCAGAACAGAAGCGGTCAAAGTGGACAAAAGAGACAGATTTAAATACCAGGTGTAAACGTAATGTGTCTCTCTCGTTCACTTGTGATCCGATCGATGAAAACACATCTTAATACCAAGTGTAAACAGCCCCTAAGATGTCAAATAAATCTTTGGTGTCCCTAGAGTACATATGTGAAGTTATAACTCAAATATCATATAGATAAATTATTATAACATGTTAAAATTGCCACTTTGTAGGTGTGAGCAAAAATTTGCCTTTTTGGGTGTGTCCTTTAAAATGCAAATGAGCTGATCTCTGCACTAAATGGCAGTGCTTGGATAGTGCAGATTAAGGGGCGGTATTATCCCCTTCTGACATCACAAGGGGAGCCAAATTTCAATGACCTATTTTACATGCTTGCAAAAAATGCCTTACCAAAACTAAGTTAATGGATTGTTCTTTTTCACAATTTCTATATTATATATTATATATAATTTATATAATATATAATATAAATATTTATTATATAAAAAATCTTACAATTATACACATGTATGTGTGTGTATTTATACATAATTATTATACACAGTAGTACACCCACATATATTATGTAAACAAAATTGTGCAAACGATTAGTCATGACAAATCATTAGACATCCCATTTTGGAAGTATCAAAAAAATCCTTTAGTTATTGCAAACCATTTCATTATGCACATTTATATATACACATTTTAAATATTTAGATAATTTCAATATATGAAGAGTTTGGTTTCAAAACGAGATAACTTTGTTTTTTTATTTTTCAAAAATCTTGTTTTTTGATTGTGCATTCCAATTAATATCAATCAAACTGCAGTTGGTTTGTTTTGATTTAAGCCTTCATAACTAAAAAATACAGCACAATAAAAACATGATAACATAATAATAATAAACAAACATGGATTATCTCGTTTTGGAACCAAACTCTTCACATCTTACAGCCCTTTTGAAAAGTCACTACTTTATATACAGTACACTATAGACAAGTGCTTTTTTTGATGCGCCCGCTGATGGTCTAACCTGCATTTGTTCGAGTAGTCCGGTCAAGGCCTGCAACCAGGTCATAGTGTGGACATATTCCTCTGTGTTCATCATTTTGATCTCCTTACGTAGCTCAGGAATGATGGCTCCTGTTCTCCAACCGTGCTTTAGGGTCAGGTCCTACACACAAAGGCATCTTGGCATCACTTTCATTACAGCACAGTTTGCAAAATCACCCCAAAACAATGCTTACACATTCCTAACCGAAACACATAATATGATGCAAAGGGTCTGCTAAGACATATTTGCTTTCTGACTTCTATTACAAGTCATGAGTCAAATCTCCCACGCAGGGCTTTATTTATTGGAGTTACTTCCTATGCAAAACATTACAGATTGGCCACTTATGAGGTTTAATGGCAGTTAAGATGCTGACTTAAAAATCAACTCAGTAGGTTTTGTAACTGAGCTATATGGATCAAACAAATATCATTAAAGACTAAAAAGGCAACAACTTCGAAGGCAAAGTAAAAAAGTTCCTTACCGCAAGGTCACTGTAAATGTGATCTCCAAAGTACAAGACCTTGGAGCCCCTCCAGCCCGTAAGCCGTAAAAACTCATACAGGTTTCCCTGGTAACAGAAGAAGTAAACAGATGACTTTCCACGATTTTCAATAATGAACAGAAAGAGCTCGCAGCAAAACACTGGGGCATGAGCGATTACCTGTTTATAGATCTGCCCTTTCTCAAGGTGGTGAATCCTGTCCCATAACAACACGCCTTTATCAGTAACTCGTCTGAACGGCCTTTATAAACCAAAAAAAAAAAAACAATGTTACCGTCTCGATACAAGAAAGCCTTGCATGCTACCTCCATGCATGTCATTTGTCATAAAATCCCTTTATGGAAGTCTTGGCACTCGGGTCAGGCAGTTATTTCAGTCCTATCAACTTGAATGTGGAAATACAGATTTCATTAAAAACACAATTTGATGATTGTTTTTTTTTTACTGAAAGGTGGGACTTCAGTCACCAGTGGCGCCATAATGGGCGTTGCATTTCCCCTATTTATAGTAACAGCAGTGCCCAATCTTGTTGAATCTATTATCTTTGTCTTACATGAATTCACTACTTACTTTCTCCTGTCGTTGAAAAAACTTGGCTTGTCGGCCTGCACAATGACAACATCAAACAGGTCTCGCCAGTCTTTGCCAACTATGTAGTTCATCCCTCGATCTCTACAAAAAGGGAATTATTGACATGGCATAAAAAGCAGGCAGTCCTAACATGTTTGTTTAAAATATGTACATAAGGTTGTATATCAGGTGATTCCAGTTGTAGTAAATCTTAGTTGCACTTACACAAAATCAAACGGGCTGTTGGTGATCAAAAACATCTTCTTTCCGTTTCTGGAGAGCTTCCGTAAAACAGCATGCGTCTGTTCACCGTAACATATGTATTTCTCTGTAGATAAAAAAGACAATATTCACTATTAGGATTGGGTAATTAGTTATGGGGGAATTTTATTAAAGCAATAAGACACTTAAAATTAAAGTAATCGCACTTAAAGTTAAAGAAATCACATACAAAATAAAAGTTTGTTTTTGCATAATATATGTGTGTGCACTGTGTGTAATTATTTTGTTTATATGTATTTAAGAAACATATAGATATATTTAATTTGATATATAATGAAAAAAATACATAAATAACATGTTTATTAAATTTCTTAAATGTATGTGTGTGTTTATATATACACATTATAATTACACAAAATACACACGCAAATATATTATGCAAACTTTTATTTTGTATTTTATTAATCGCGATTAATCTTTTGACAGCCCTAATATATATATAATATAATATAATATATATATTAGGGCTGTCAAAAGATTTATATATATATATATATATATATATATATATATATATATATATATATATATATATATATATATATATATATATATATATATATTTTTTTTTTTTTTAGGGCTGTCAAAAGATTAATCGCGATTAATAGAATACAAAATAAAAGTTTGCATAATATATTTGTGTGTGTATTGTGTGTAATTATAATGTGTATATATAAACACAAACATACATAACAATATATCTATATAAAATATAGCATGGCCTCTTATTCCTTATCGCTTAAAGGGATAGTTCACCCCAAAATGAAAATTATGTCATCGCATACTCACCCTCAAGGTATTACAAACCTGTATAATTTGTTTGTTTTGCTGAACACAAAGGAGATATTTGTAATCAAGCAGGAAACAGAAGCACCATTAACTTACATAGTAGGAACTAAAAATACTATGGAAGTCAATGATGCTCAAAATCAGTTTGGTCACAAACATTGCGCAAAATATTTTCCTTTGTGTTCAGCAGAACAAAGAAATATATACAGGTTTGGAACAACTCGAGCGTGAGAAAATGATGACACAATATTTATTTTTGGGTAAACTATCCCCTTAACTGTGTCTCCAATGCAGGTAAAAATATAAATAAGCTTGAGAAATTACCAATATCTGCTTCTACTGCTCGATACATAAGGCCTCTGATGTGAACGTCTCCTATAGCCTCCTGGGAACAGAGAAACAAACCAGACCCAGAATATCAAAGGATGCATGTCAATGTGTTGCATTGAAATAACACACAAAGACCTTAAAATAAACAGACGTGATGCCAGCTGCCTTTCTGTGAAAGCTCTCATTCATTTTATTTAAGGAAAGTGGTGTTTTTAAGGAACATTCAAGACTTTTTCTTTATAAACGTTAGATGTACAGCAGGAACAGGTTTTTCCAAGATCCATAGACCTAATGGGAAATCTGTATCATATATAACGGCGTGAACAGATGCATGCGCCACAGATGGTGCTTATAAATATTCAGACTAAAATTAGACCATTGCTGTTCATGCAGCTCACACCAAACTGAAATAGCAAAATGTTGGATCTATATTTATCCAAACCTAAATTTATCCAAGTTGGTTCTGACATCAGCAGTCCCCAGATATGACTTGGAAACTAGTTTCTTCTAATCTTAAAATCCTTGATTTAAAAATAAATGCTTTAATGCTTAATGTTTTCATCATTTGCACCCACATATTGACCAAAAATTTAATTTAAAACTTTTTGATTTTGTAAATATACCTTGACATCCTTATAGAGATGAACAGGCTCGTAATCGATATTGTGCTTCATAAAATAGTCATTCACGCAGGAGAGAAGCGACATCTCTGGAAGGGAGAAGATATCCATGAACTGCTTCATTGTTTGACCATGAGAACTCTGTACAGAGATTGATAGAGCCACATCAGAAAACAGTTAATATAAGAACATAGACAAGCAAAAGAGCTCTCTGCATATAAGCGAAATAGTTAGGCAAGCTACAAACCTTGCCATAAAAGTCACTCATGATTTCAAGGGGTACATGGGAGCCTTCGTACATTGCAATGACCTCCTTATCTGGCACAGGATTAAGACCCCTACAGAAACAGACATAACAGTAAGCGGAGACTAAAAACTAATAATTATATGATAATTATATGCATTACAGTAAATATTCACACTACCTGTACACTGTACCCAGTTGGATATAATGAAAGGCATCTATCTTCATTAGTAAGGCCTAGCATTCAAATGACAAAACGATTAGGCAAAACTTTCAAACCAATGGCATGAGCAATCTGAAAACGCAAGCATACCTTCTGAACGTCATAGTGCAGACCACGGATCACAAAATTTGGGATGTATTCATATTCCCTTAATCCTTCTGGATACTGATATATGAGAATAGGAAATAAAAAAAGATTTTTTTTTTTAGACTTTTTGGGGAAAATAAGCAAATAAATGAGTTATATACTGTATGTCTCTGCATATTAAGTCAAGAGAAATCGAAACTTCCTCCTATTAATTTTTTTAACAAATTTTGAGAGAGAACCGAAATCAAAAATGCATTTCAAAGTCGCAAATCTGACAACATATCTCAATTATCTCAGTGTTGAAGAATTTATAGCTAGAAATTTTGGTTAATTGTTTCATAACTACCTACTTATTTATCATAAAAAACTGTAACATAAAATGACTTCATGTTCCCGTAATTACACATTAGGAAATAGGACTCAACAATGGTAATACTCATCCACTGAATAAAAATTAACACATATAATCGATATCACAAATGAACTCCTGGTTCACTCACCCTATGCTCCTGTATAAGAATATCCCGGGCGATGTTGAAAATGATGGTGTGAAGGTGACTGGAGTAGAAAGCCAGTGTGTAGTCATAATCAAAACCATAGATCTCAATGTCCTGCAGGCTCATCTCATTATTAGCAAAGATTGTGTCTGGATTGACAGAGTTGTTTGAGATCACTGGTACTAAATCTGAGAAAAAACACGTTTGTGTTAATAAAGGTATGGACTCTTTGTGTTTTTATGGTTTTCTTAGACATATCATGAAAAAGAGAAAAATAAAGCAAATTAAAATGATTAATAAAAACTTTTTTTGAATTGCATAATTTCATGTGAAGATTCTAGGGCTGCATAACGATTCATCGTGACTAATCGTTTGCAGAATAAAAGTTTTGTTTACACACATATATGTGGATGTTCTGTGTATAATAATAATGTGTATAATAGATACACACAGACACATTTATGTAAAATTTTAAGAGAAAAAATATATTTATATATTAAGTATTTATATTTATATATAAAATAAATTATATATAAATATAAAAATGTATATATACAAGTAAATATTTCTTAAGTATTTACATGTATGTGTGTGTATTTATATATACATAATTATTATACACAGTACACACACATATTTGATGTAAACAAAAACTTTTATTCTGCAAACAATTAGTCTCGATTAGTCGTTATGCAGCGCTAGAAGATTCCTAAATTACTTTCATGATAAAAGTTTTTTTCTTTCATATTTTATAAGTACAATAAAATGTATTACAGCTGTATAAATTCCAAATAAAATCTTGAAAGTTTCATAACCTAAATATGAGATTAAGTTACGCCTCCTTCACTCATTGATTTCAATCCTTGACATGACCTTCCTCAGTCAATATTAAAGATATCAAGGATATATTTTTACACATTTTTTTCTACATTATGTAAATATGTATAGTTTTATGTAGAAAACAGTAAATTACACAAAAATTACTTTAGCTGGGGTTTCAAAAACTACATGTCAGCAAGTATTCTTAATAATAGTTCGCCTATTAGGCTACTTCAGTAAATGTAGCTAATATCATAAATGTAACAACTGAGAGCATATACCAAATTTTCTTATTTACTGCTTTGCATCCCTAGACTGTCAGTAAAATACAACAATATCTAAGTCTTCTGTATGACCATCACCTGTGATAGCCTGTGGAGAAAATATAATCTCATGTTAACGTTAGATGATATATTACTGATGAATTGAGGACTAACCTTCCGTTTGCTTTTTAGTTTCATTGTAAACAGACCAGAGCCAGCTGATCTTGTCGTCACTGGAGTTTGTGCACATGTTCGCTGCTGTCACTTCTCTCATTGAGCTCAGCCTCTGGGACACAAGACCAGATTTCCGTCCCCGCGCACCAAACATCCACGGCGATCCGCTGTCGACCAAACATCTTCTGCTTTTTGTGTGCAGATACTTAAAGTGTGTGATAAGTCTTTTGAAGCTGTCTTTATTTCTGACGAGATTTGAAAGAGGCAATGACAAGGTCGACATATTTCCCCCCAATAACCGAGCTGTCTTCTGTATGACAGACGAGCTCGTTCAGCGGTGCATGGTCTCAGCGTCTCAAATAAACACATACACACTTCCGTCTTCAAACTCATTTTCATAATAAAGGTCTGAGGTAAAAATGCAAATATATTGTTTTTGTAAACTATCTGTACATCTGCATAAAATGTTACATTTTAGTGGATGTAACATGGAATATAATACTATTATTACTACTACATTTTCTGAGTAATTTACTATTAGACGTGTCTGCCATAAAACTGCAAGACTCACAGCATGGTAATGGTGGTAAATAAAAAGTTATTTCATATTAGTTAAAAAAAACACAATCACAAATAATGAAGCATTTAATGTGACAAAGACGATGACATGAAAGTTCAGTACAAATTTATTTACAGAATAAAATAAGATTTTTGTCTAATTTTACTCATGTTTTGGGAGTCTTTACAACATTATGTACATATGTACAGTAACAAATCAATGGGTCATTATTCTTCTGAGTTTGTCTGTCTTGCTTTCAAGCCAAGAAGTTCTGTTCTCAGTTCTCCAGGTTTTGGTGGGACGTTTGGTATGGTCTGGAAAGAAATAAAAAAATGTCACTTTTAAAGTTTACAACAAAACCTAAAAAAAATAATATTTAAATGCAAAAGTTTACACTTACCAAATCAGGACGGTAATACTGATGAACAACCTGTGCTCCAGCAAACATTGACAGGACGCTAGCACCCAACATCCTTAGATATCTGGGCCAGGATACACCTGCTGGCATCCTTAAATCAGATGTTACACATGAATAAAGCTGTTAATGCATGTAATGTTCCTCCCTGTTAATTACATATCTATAACTCTTAACTTTATTTCTTAACACGTTTACACTGTTCTTCTTAAATCACATGACATTAAGTCGTTCAGGTACCAATAACACAATTAATTCATCCAATAATATGAGTAAGTTTTTGTTAGAAGGTCATTCCATCAGTGTGCTAGCTTAGCTACATTAAAAAGTAGCAACACATTATTTACGGAATATTAAATTAAAACAATATTATACCCCAGACATACAAAATAAAACTACAGGAAGACATACTGACCTTTGTTAACGTATAGTTAACCTAATATTATACAGTTGTTATACAACGTTCGCACAAGCAGCCTTTACATGACTGATTCACATGGGTAGCCAATGAGCTCAAATAATATAAATTACGTACAGGGAGTAATGGAATCAAATGTGTCTAAAACAAAGTTAGAAAATAACTCTTAATTTATCACTAGCAACTCTCAGGTGATATTTTTTTAAATATGTTATAAGGACTGGTATAATTATACACACCACAATTGCTGTTAACGTAGAAATGTATTAGGAAAATATACGACCTCCCCCTTTGTAAATAATGGTACGCTCCACTAATGTGAAGTCTGCCGTTACGACCGCGATGCCTCGTTGTATAAAAGCATAAATTTAAGTTAGATTGTGCTTTATATTAATGCTCTAACAGTATACAAGTGTATACTATACAAACAGTACATAAACTTTGAATTACAAAAAAATATAAATATTTACTGCTTATCGTTTTATTATAATGCTATAAAACATGGACTTTTATTTTGGATTTTATCTTTAGCTTTGTTGACATTTATACCTACACCGGCTTCATGTATCATGAACAGTATCTTTTGGGACTCTCTTTACACTAAATATTATTTTGTACACTACAAGGTCTGAAAAACATATGTGACAGGTAAGGTTTACAAGCAAGATGCTAACGTATCTTTGTTTAGCGAAACGAAGTATTTTATTTTTGCACGGGGATCCACACAGCTCTGTGCTTATTATGAGTCCAGTAAGCTACATGGGTACAATAGCTTCACGTTGTATTTGTACTGTCTTTGAAATACGTATGCTTCTATTATAATGCATTTAATAATGATATAGTTTGTCGTATAATCGACCTACTAACAAAATGATAGATGCAACACAACCAGTTAAACAAAGGGAAGGTGTGGTTTACCTGATGGTATATCAGTAACAAAACATGAATATTAATCTATTAAAGTAAGAACGCCAATTAAGATGGAAGAAAGGCAGTATTCATCTCTGACGGCCCCTATGGATTATCTACAGTACTGGTAAGTTTCCCCAGCCCCAAAAGATGTCCCAAATTTTCAGCTTGTTAAAATATACAGCTATATTTTTTGTTTAAATAATAAAATAAAGATACCTAACACAATTCAACAAATGATCCTGTCTGAATACAAATTATTGTATATTAAAGGGTGCATTAACTTAAATGTCTTTTAGCAGTCTATCCAGGTTTTTATAGCTCTGAACTTTTATGCATTGACAGTAAGATGAATGTTTCTTTATGATTTGTTTCATTAGGTATCAAACAAATCCTCAGCAGTATCAGCCCGAGCAGGTGCCACAATACCACCAGATGGTTAATGCTGCCCAGTATACAGAAGAAAAGGTCATAACAAATTTATCAGTACATCAAGATGTATATCTGGATCATCATCAACAACAACATCAACAACCTCAACCCCAACAATTCCCCATCCAGCCACCCGGTAAGACCAGACAGCAACAGACTTGGAGTACTTAAAACCAAGATATTTTTGCAGTCTGACTGTAAGACTTACTACTACACATCTGTTATGTAGATCCTCCGATGACACCTGCCAAAGGCAAGAAGCGGGGACGTCCCCTTAAAGGTGAAGGAAAAGAGCAGACAGATGCTGAGGAGTCTCCAAAAAAAGCAAAGAGGACATTGGACAGATTCAATGGAATGTCACCAGAGGAAGTCATGACGAAAAAACTACCAGACATCATCACCCATAACCTTGATATGCTAATTGTAGGTTTTGTTTATGAACAATACAGCCATATTATTTCGACTTTCATCTGTATTGATTGTACATTATTTGTCATGTGTTTATAGATTGGCATTAATCCAGGCCTGATGTCAGCCTACAAGGGAAGGCATTACCCAAATCCTGGGAATCATTTTTGTAAGCTGATCTTATTCTTTGTAAAAGATGTTTATATACTTATGCAGGTCCTTGATATGTTTGTTCATGTGACTATTTCACAGGGAAGTGCTTGTTTCTCTCTGGGTTGACTGATGAACAGCTTAACCACATGCATGATCAGACGCTCCCCGAAAGATTCGGCATTGGTTTCACCAATATGGTGGAAAGGACCACGCCTGGAAGTAAAGATCTCTCAAAGTAGGTTTAACATGCTTGCTTTGGCATATGTAATGTATGTAGTTTGCTTTGCAAATTTAGCCGGAAACAGTTCCCAAAAAAGAACATATTGATACATTTAAAAAAAAAATTATGCCAGATGCTAAAAGTAAGTAACGTGTATTTTACTGAGATCATGTTACAGCCCCTATAAAAAGGTTTATTTTAAATTCTAAGCTTATCCGGTGTATACTTTCTTTTGTAGTAAAGAGATCCGTGAAGGTGGTCACCAACTTTTGGAGAAGCTCCAGAAGTACAGGCCTTTAATTGCAGTCTTCAATGGCAAAGGTAAGGAGATTTAACATTTTAGTAAATGGTATTTAATCTGTGACATACATTAATCCTGCTTATATTTCAGGTATTTACGAAATATTTTGTAAGGAGATTTTTGGAGTAAAGGCCAAGAACTTAGAATTTGGATTGCAGCCCTACAAAGTTCCAGACACGGAGACGGTACGAGTTTTTTGTGAAAATATATACTTCCTGTTGAAGATGCCTATTTATGTAACAAGTTGTGTTGTGTTGTTGACCAGGTTTGTTATCTAATGCCGTCATCAAGCCCACGTTGTGCTCAGTTCCCTCGTGCTCAGGACAAGGTGCACTTCTACATTAAACTGAAAGAACTCAGGGATCAGCTGAAGGGAGTGCACGACCATCAAGAGATCCTAGAGACGAAATATTCATTTGATCTGACTTTGGCCAAAGGTAAAGTGTATAAGGATATTCTGCCTCTATAAATGTAACTATTAATTTTGAACATTTTGTTAAGCAATGTCTTATTGTTCTCCATTTCAGAGGATGCCAAAAGAATGGCAATCAAAGAAGAACAGCATGACCCTGGGTATGATGAGACCTGTGGTCATGGATCATGGGAAGAACAACAGCAAGCATCCAATGTCAATTCTCATGGGACAGGTAGATTTATTTGAGGAGCTCAGATGCAGAAACCGCTAAACGCCACCTCCATCCAAAATAAGATAATGATCAGTGTTGAGGGTAACGCTTTACTAGTAACACGCATTACGTAATAATATTACTTTTCTGAAGTAACAAGTAATGTAAAGCATTACTTTTAAATGTACACAGTAATATTTGAGTTACTTTAAAAAAAAAAGTAATGCGAGTTTATTTTCAGTTTAAGTAATTCAATTTAAAAATAAAATAATGTACTGAATTAAACTGAATATATTAGTTTATGTATTATCGTTCATTGAAAACAATCACTTTAAAGAGATAGTTCACCCAAAAGTTCACCGGTCGTGGACCCCATTTACTTCCATAGTATTTTTTTTCCTACTATGGAAGTGAGTAAGGTCCATGGACGGTTTGGTTACAAACATTTCTCATAATATCTTCCTTTGTGTTCATCAGAACAAAGAAATGTATACAGGTTTGTAACAACATGAGGGTGATTAAACAATGACAGAATTTTTAGTTTTGGGTGAACTATCCCTTTAAATCCGCTTAATCCCGACCTCAGGACATTCAGAATTACCGCTTAGTTGACAGAACAATGCTCGCTAAATGCCATTTTTAGCAAACTCCTCTAAGTGCACAAAAGATGAATTGGATAAACGATGCGCAAACGACCGTGGATCACTTTCAGACTTGGGTCTTTTTTGAGTACTTTGACCAGAATACAAACCTAATGTGGCAGACACTTGGATCACAGTGACCCTAATATGTGGTTCAGTTTCTTCATTTTTACATTCTGACTTTTATCATTTGCAATGTTTCTAGTTGTATCTTTAGTGATTTTGCAACTGTTTACTCTGTCTTGTCCAAATAAGTGATTTTTTTGTGGAGGTTTTTGCCCAAAAAATGCTTGCATGCACTTAGAGGGTTTTGCAGTGAAAGACAGTCAAATTTGTTAAATATCAATGAAATGACTGACATTTGTGAAAATAAGGCATTTCAGTTACTGACTAAATAACATTTTCATTGCCATTAAAGTGAAATAACTGAACCTATAGGGGTTTTGCATCTGAACTTCTCTTTTTTTGAAAATATAGCTTATTTATATATGGTGCGGTTTATCATAAGACTTAGTATGGACAAATATGTTTAAATAATAACAGACAAAAATCTGTAGACCAGGTAACGGACAACCTGTGGACAATGCAGCCGTTTACAGAACAGATTCCAGACATCAGATGTAGCAGCAACAACGAAAAAACCTGAGAAGAGGTTAATGGAGAAAGATTTATGCCCTGTCATTGTCTACACTGCATGTACTGAGAAGGACCAACAAGGACAGTGTTTTTATTGTTTTTTTTATATTGATAAAATATTTTGATATGTTTCGGTTAAAGGTATGCTGATAATGAAACCCATTTGTCATAATGGGTTATTTAATGTATATGATTTTAATTTTGTATGTGTTACTTTAAAGCTTGACTGAACACCGATTCTCTGAACACTGATTCTCTGCATTTCGTGCTTCTGAAACTACATATGTTAAATGACCACCATTCACTGTTTCATACATTTGTTATTTTTATGTTCTGTGCATATAATTGACATTGACTTGTCAATGTGCAAACAGAGGTTTTAAGTGAAACAACGCTGCACTGTTAGACTATGGAAGATTGTAGTCTTCTATAGTTATATGCCCTTAATGCATGGTTGTCCAGTAGTAATGTTTAAGGCATGCACCATCTTACATTAGACATACAGCCCTACATGGTGCTACTTTAATACTGTTGACTCAGTTTACCTCAATTTTAATATTTTTGTGTTGTGTTGTCGTGCATATAATTTATGTGCATGACTGATTGTGTGTAATAATTATATTTGGTACCATTTTATACCTTCTTGTTACATCATAATAACAATACGGCACTTTTGTTGCTGTGAAAAGCATTCTGTATTATGTGTGCCATTATGTAAGTCGTATTTTTTTATTGTGGATGTTATTAATTAAAGTGTTTAGGACTAAAATAAAAACAAAAAAATTAAAAGGAATACACATTATTTTTTGACACTTTGGTATACACAGTAATCAAGCAGCAAATGAGATGCACAAATGTTATGTTCCACCGAAATACCATAATTACTACAGTTAGGTTAGTGTTACTATAGTAAAATCATGCCAATTTTTGTAAAAACAAAAATGTATTTTATATAATTTAAATGATATTGGGTGGTCATGTCTATTTCTAGTACATTAATATGACTATAATAAATGTTAATATTCCTTAATCTTAAGTAGGAAAAACACATAAACGTTTCATTTTTTATTTATTTATGACGCAAAGTACTGAACTTTATTTTGACATTTTGTCAACGGGAAACAGGCGTTTTATTACTAATCTATGTGCAGCCAATGGGGAGCTTGCTTTAAGGCGTTTAAACCATAGATATATAGAAACTAGATGCCCTATTGGCCCCTTGGGACTGAGAAATACGGCCGCCATCTTAAACCGGTCGTACTCCTAGTTTCGTTGCGTGGCAGCAGATAAGATGCCAGAGTGTTGTGGAGGATTTTCCTGTCCTAATCGGCGGACCATCGCAAATAGACCCCGGGGGATTACTTTTCACAAGTAAGTTTTAACATTAGCGTACTATTCGTTGTATTTTGTGAATATAATATTACCAGACAATTGAGAATGAGCCGGGATTATTGATATTACTGTACTGAAATCGTAGCCAGCTAACGTTCGCCAGTCGGTGTTCACCCTGCAGGGAGAGGTGGGTAAAGTAAAGTAATAATTACAAGAGTTTCTCTGTTGTGAGTATTGTGTAAGGCGCTATATAAATGTGTAATATTATTATTATTATAAGGTGCTGTGAGCTGCTTGATCCGCCGAGCTTTAACAAGCTAAGATGTCAACAGTCATGCACGTTGTGCGGGAGGATCTGGAACAGAAGATGTTTTCCTTCGTAGAGAGCACATTGAGGAGACCCAGTTTGGATCGACAACCATCAGTCTGACTTCTTGTCATTGGTTGTGTCTGTGTTTTTAAACATAAGGCTCCACCATGTTGCCAAACTCACTTCTCTTGAACTACAGAAAGGGAGCACGGGTAAGAAGCTCTGCAAAACAGTCCTCTTTCAGGGGTGTGTGTGTGTGTGTGTGTGTGTGTGTGTGAGAGAGAGAGAGAGAGAGAGAGAGAGAGTAACAAATCATTTTAAATTGTTTCTTCACCTTATTAAAATATCTTATTTTGCAACTATCTGTTTCTGCATTTTTATCATATTTACAGTGTGTGATTTATAAAATATCTTCTATACTGTATATTGATTGATTGATTGATTTTTACTGTATAGCTTATACATGGTTAAAATAAAGAAAAACAATCTCTAGGACCAAGGTGGTACTCAGCAGTGCCAGCACTCAATTCAAAGGCTTAAAATCCTACAGATCAAATGGATCTGAGGGGAAAGTGTTTTCAGCTGTCGGCTCGAGAGCATCTAGTCTGTCTCAGTTGGGTTCAGGCCGACAGAGTCATTCAGGAAGCTAAAAGAGTTCTGCTGGACAGCTTGGATTTTAGCCAGATACAAGATAAAGAAATCCTGGATGATGTTATTCGACTTGATGTATTTGTTGTAAAGTTCATGGATTACTTGGCATCCACAGCCATCTGTGTGTTTATTGCTTTGTCCAGCATTCTTTTATGGAGCATCCTTTACCGCTGCATGTTTTTGATGTCAGATCTTATGCCACCTTATGCAATGTTACTAAACTCTTCAAATGTTTAGAGGTTACTAAATAATTTTAATGTTACTTTATTCAGACATGTTTTAAGGTGGGAAATATCTTCAATTTGAGTTTGTCTCTATTAATCTTATATCATCGCTGATCACTTTGAATCAGATGTGTTAGATGTGGAAGACATCCTAAACGTGCAGCGGTAAACTGAAGTTTAGGATCTCTGCTATAGACCATGATGATTTATTTGTGTGTTTATAATTCAATGAGACTATTTCTTTTACTTGTTTAATAACTGTAGGTTTTTATTTTTATAATAATTTAATTTAAACACTTTTATGTGATATAAAATCAAATTTGCGGTTTATGAATTGTTGTCAAACTGATGTTGGATTTTCTATGGATGGTTTACAGTACAAACTTTGGTTTATAGCATTTTTCACTTGAAAATAAATATTTTACAAGTGCTCACAGCTTAGGTGGAAATACTTTGTGTTTACAATGTGCAATTGGATTTTTTTTTTTTAATGACCTTTCTCAGCCAATTTAACACAGGGTTCAATTTTGCAGTTGTTTCATCGCATAGTTTATCAAAATGCGTCTTAATGTGCCTTGCACGCTTGTGAGTAAATGAAGAACGAATGCCTAGGACTGCGTATGACTTTTAGATAACACCATATTATTGCACAGACATTGACAACAGATAGCAGGATTTATTATAAAGCTGTTGTAGATGAGTTTGTGAGTTGATGTGATCACCACTATCTGGAGATTAATGGTAAAGAAGACAGAAGATGTCAATGCAGACCCCAGATCAGTATGGGTTAGGAGCTCTGTTGTGGTTTATGGCCAAGAGATTAAACAGGTTGCTTCTTATAAATATTTGGGGGTTCACATTGACAGTCAGCCTAAAGCAGTGGTTCCCAAACTTTTTCAGCGTGCGGCACCCCTTGTGTACAGTGCATTTTTTTGCGGCCCCCCAAAAGAAAATTTATGACAAAAACAAAATGTTATATTTTAATTAAACAAAACATATAAAATTGTACCTAGTAGGGCTGTTGGTTAGTTGGCTTATTACGTTTTAGGTTTAATTACACAGAATTCATGATAAATGAATGTATTTTATAAAATGTCATAAAACTTGGGCCCCCCGGCACCATCTCGCAGCCCCCCTGGGGGCCCTGGCCCCCAGTTTGAAAACCACTGGCCTAAAGGATTACTCAATAAAAAAACAACAACGATCATTTACTCACCCCATGTCATCCAAAATGTTAATGGGTTTTCTTTTTTCAGTCGAGAAGAAATTAATTTATTTTTTATTTTTCTCAATTTAATGGACTTTATTGGACCCCAACAGTTTACTGTTTAAATGCAGTTTAAAATTTCAGTTTCAACACAGATTCAAAGGGCTCTAAAAGATCCCAAAGAGGCATAAGGGTCTTATCTAGCAAAACCATTGTCATTTTTTGCAAGAAAAATGAAAAAATATGTACTTTTAAAGCACAACTTCTCCTCTTGCACCAGCCGTGTAACGCACCAGCTTGACATGGGGTGAGTATTATCTTGATTTTTTTTAAGAAAGTGGACAAATCCTTTAAATGGCACACACACATGTTAAGTGTTTGTACCAACGTGCTTCAGCACCTACAGAAGCTTAAGATATATCGAAAGACAAATACTACTGCATCTTCCAGCCTACAATGAAATCAATGACTGTGTCTGAAACCGTTCACTGTTCCCTATAAAGAAAACCAAAATAAGTGTGCAATTTTGAACAGTGACGTAAATACTATTCGTTATTAACTCTTAGACCTTTGTGGCTTTATGGATTGTACTGTGAAACGGTAAAGTTTACTTTCTTACTGTTTGTCACAAATGTTTATTTTTTTATTGGATTAAGTTGATAATAAAAAGAACAAAACAACTGCTTTTCATATTTATGTGTGTTTATAATATTTAAAATAAATATGCATTCTATTGAAAATAAAAGGCATCACATTTATTGTATTTCTTTTAAGGCAAAAAAAAAAAAATAACTAACAACAACAAGAACTAATAAAAAAAGTTTATAAAAATACTTGTGGTATAGTATTTACAATGTACATTAATATTATATTTAACAATATGCTGCACTGACAGAAGAACAAAAAAACCACAATAAATTAAATCAATAAATAGAGGTAAAATATTAAAAACATGAAATCTTTCAAACTCAAAATAAAATTGAATGGAAATTGTATTTATATAGTGCTTTTCACAATTTGTAATTGTTTCAAAGCAGCTTTACATTAATAGAAACAGGAAAAAAACACAGCAAATTCGACAGACAATATAAGTAGCAAAATACAGCGGCTTTGAATAAACTTTACAAGCGAGCGTATTAATAATGTAACGTATAGAAGAGGGTGCTATGTAAAGCCAATGTCGGCTGACTCCCCGGGTTGAAAAAACCCCCTAGGAGAAAAACCTCCCAAATTTTTTTGCAAGGAGGGAAAAAAGTCCTAGGAGGGAAAAAACCCTTGGGAGATATATGTAAACGGATGAGGAGATTAAACAGGTTCCGCTGGTGGTCGTTGGTCAGGCATCGGCTGGGCATCATGTTGAAGGACGGCCAGTAGATCAGTGGTGTGTTGACCTCCACGGCGGCCGGAACTGGGTCTGTTTGTCTCAATGTCCTTGGGTTCGAGGGTATTTTAGTGTAGATTTCCTTGCCAGACTTCTTAATATATTTGATGGTGACGTATAAGAGAGAAATAATCATATGTAAGTCATATATAATGTAGGGTTGGCAAAACAATTTGATAAAGAGCGGTTCTACCTTCATGCCATCAGATTTGCGCGTCCCCTCATCCACTTTACTAAAGGCACCTCTTCCAATCTGTCTTCCCACTTCATAAAGCAATGACATAAAGAAATGAAAAACAATCAGTACAAAATTAACACAAGAATTGTGTCTCACATGAACTCCAATGGCAGTGCTGCTTATAACATAACAGACAAAAATAAATATTCATTTAAAGTATGTGCAGATAATGGAGAGTTGTTCAGTACATAAAATGCTAATCAGCTACTAGCAGAATAAACAAGAAGTTTAGGATCAAGTAAGAGTAAAACCACTTTTAAAAACCTAAATCTTTTTTTAAATAAGCAAATCAGGACAATAAAAAGGAAAAGCACACTTTTCCAATGTAAAGGAAAAACACACTTATTACGATAACTGGGCAGAGGTTTGAAACAATAAAGTACAGTCGACAAGGGAGAAAATTAAAGCAGACAATAAAGAGCATATCATAACGTATTGCTACAACTCCTTGAAATGCATATCATAAACAGGATTACTAACTAAAGATCTGACTTCGGACAGAGCGCAGCTCTCTGCACGTGCATGAGATTAAGAGAGGCGATAGTTTGCCTCAGCTCGCATGAATCGCATAAAACTGAACAAATACTTAAGGATTACTACTTTTGTACTATGTTCAGACAGATGCGAGACCGCGAGCACGAGACAGAGAGAAGCGCAGCTTCCAGGACGCGTGCATTAAGTGCATGTGCGTGCAAGAAGGAATCTTCTCTCTACAAGCTCTCTCGCGTAGTGAAGCCCACAAACCCCCCATGCGAGGAAAAGCACACAATGTGCATGTTAATGTGAAACAATAATAATAATAATAATAATAATAATAATAGGCATAGCATTTTTTTGTCTTAAAAAAAGAAGTAAAAATCGAGAAACGAATCGTGACACCCCTAAAATGCATGTATTACAAAACTGGACAGAGATTTGAAAAAAATAAGGAGAGAAACAGTTGACAAGGGAAAAAATAAAGCCAACAATAAAGGTCAGAACACAATAACATTATACTCACGATCACTATCGCTTGACCGCAGGCTAGATGAACCTGACCATTCAGCTGCTTCTTGGAAAGCTGTTATGTCCAAAGATGATGAACCAGACTGGCAATAGTCTGGTTCCACAATCTCGCCGGCTCGAGTCCGAAGGGACTATACTGCCTGTGTTTCTCACGAGATGGGTGCAGGTTACACAAACCTGACTGACTAATCAGCATGATCGGTTGAGCATGACGCCCGTGGTCCGTAGACCACATTTAAGATCATCCTCTTCTTGGAAAGGCATGTTTCCAAGGAAAAGAGCTCGCCGGCTCGAGTCCGAAGGGACTATACTGCCTGTGTTTCTTACGAGCTCGTGCAGGTTACACAAACCTGACTGACTAATAAGCATGATCGGTTGAGCATGACGCCCGTGGCAGACAAACCACATTTAAGATCATCCTCTTCTTGGAACGGGCATGTTTCCAAGGAAAAGAGCTCGCCGGCTCGAGTCCGAAGGGACTATACTGCCTGTGTTTCTTACGAGCTCGTGCAGGTTACACAAACCTGACTGACTAATAAGCATGATCGGTTGAGCATGACGCCCGTGGCAGACAAACCACATTTAAGATCATCCTCTTCTTGGAACGGGCATGTTTCCAAGGAAAAGAGCTCGCCGGCTCGAGTCCGAAGGGACTATACTGCCAGTGTTTTATCACGAGCTCGGTGCAGGTAAGAAGAACCCGACTTAAAATCAGCTGATCTGCCAGAGCACATGGGCGATGGTCGAATGGACCATATGATCAGCTGCTTCTTGGAAAGCTGATATATCCAAGGAATGACGAACCTGACCGGCAATAGGGTGGTTCTTAAAAACCCGTTTGCTTAAGACCAGAACCGTTCTACACATCAGCTTCATCTATACGGGCACCTGAGGATCAAAATGGCTCCACTATATCCTCATTTCCACAGCAACAGCAAGCTTTTTTGATAGCCTGCAATGCTCTGCGCAAGAAAGCACGGATTTTCTTCCGGCTTTTTGGTTTTGGTTCTAAAAGACAAAAATAGAAAAGATGAACAACAGATGTTACCACCAGATTAGAGCCCGATCGATAGGGGTTTTTTGGAAACCCATAAATTAATAACACTGGGAAATATATATACAGTCATGTTTATTAATTTATTATATCGATATTTGATGCCACAATATGGATTCTTGTAACGCACGAAGCAACCTAGTCTCACCCCATGTCGTCAATATTTGACGACACTTGACCATTCGTCATATGTTGACGCGAAGGGTATACCTTTCGCGTCATTTTTTGACGAACTGGGGACTTCAATACTATTACGTCCGTTGCATTCTCTTTCCTATTTTCTTACCATTTTCGCGTCGGTTTAGGGTTAGATTTACATAATGACATCCCTTCCCAAACCTAACTCTAACCCCAACGCCAGGTGACAACTGTTTCATTTCGCGTACCTAACTCTAACCCCAACGCCAGGTGGCAACTGTTTCATTTCGCATACACTGTTTAATTTTGCGTAATCTAACCCTAAACCGACGCAAAAACGGTAAGAAAATAGGAAAGAGAATGCAACGGACGTAATAGTATTGAAGTCCCCAGTTCGTCAAAAAATACGTATGACGAATGGTCAAGTGTCGTCAAATATTGACGACATGGGGTGAGACTGTGTTACACGAAGACAGACAATGATCAATCCGCATACCAATTTATTGTCCCACCCTTATTCCTGATCAGAGATCTGTAATTCAAATCTCACTAGCCAATGGGATTAAAGTATGGTTAAGTCCTGCCAACACGAGAGATTTGTGCCAGAATGGCGAATGTAAATTTCTAAACCTTAAATGAAAACCTTGCTTAGAAAACAGTTAAGAAATAATGTGAAACCCGTGTTAGATTTTTGCTTTCGTTCTCATTTTACGTTTGTTTGTTTGTTTAATTTAAACAATACTTTTTGGGGTGTCATTATTATGGTGTAATACACTGACCTGGTAAGCTTCTCTCCTCTTCATCTAAAGCCGCTGCAGATGTAGACACAACTGGAAAGATCGGACACAAAGAAGACATTATAAACTTCTCTAAAATCTAACACATTGTTACTGTATAGTTATTATGGTATTGTGAAAAATATTATAAAACCTATTACATAAAAATGTCATACATGTTAATGTTACATGTGTGTTATTCCACAGTTTATTCTTATTGTAAAATTTGGAAAAATTAGTGTTGTAAATTATATATATATATATATATATATATATATATCAACTCTGTTCCTCAAGGCCCACTGCCCACTGCATTTTGTATGTCTCTATCATCTGACACAATCAGTTCAGTTCATTGAGATCTCTACTAATGAGCCGATGATTTGAATCATGTGTGTTAAATAAGGGAGACAAACAAAATGTGCAGAGCAGTGGGCCTCCAGGCAAAACCTTGAGAACCATTGGTGTAACAAACTGACCTGCAGGGACCCACTCTTCATCGTCAATTGCCCCGGGAAGGACAAACCTTGTTTCGCAAGCTGCGGGTGCAGAGACGCACAACCTCCGTTGTGAATCTCGTTCACCGCAGCTTGTTACTTCTTTCCCCTGAGCTGGTGTAGACATGGCAGTCTGTCTACCAGCTGGACAGAACAGACAAAAAAAGACATTATAAACTTCTCTGAAATCTAACACATTGTTACTATTGTAACTTTATAAAACCCATGACATAATTTTTAATATATGCTAGTGTTATACATTTGTGTTATTCCACACTGTTATTGCGTTTATTCTTCTTGTAAAATGTGGAAAAATAAATAGACTGAGTATTTTAAATTTATATATATTTAATGTGTCATTATAACAGTGTAAGAGACTGACCTGCAGGGACCAACTCATCATCATTAACTATCCCCGGAGGGACAGCCCACATTTCGAAAGCTGCGGGGGCAGAGACGCACAACTTCAGTTGAGCATCTCGCTCCCCACTGCTTTCAACGAGACTTACAAGCCCTTCAGCTGATGAACCCGTGATCTTATCTTGTCTATCAGCTGCACAGACCGGACACAAAGAACACATTTTAAACTTCTTAATACAGTAACAATGTGTTAGATCTCAGTTACTGTGGTATTTTCACAAACATTGTAATAATAGTAATAACAAAAATTTATCACACAAGACATGTATGTGTACCAGTGGTGGCCAGTGACTTCTTTTTCGAGGGCGAACAATGCGAACATGTATTTAGTCCGTCATATGTTCGGCACGTCATGTGAACCTATGTGCATTACGCGTCATGTCAAAATACGTGTCTGCTGCAGACGCTTCAAAGGCGTTTGCCAGATACTCGATTAATGTCATTTGTAATCAGAGTTTAGTTTTAAGTTGGTGTCTTGCGAGTATTTTGTGAACGTAAGCATCTCTTTGTCATAAACCCTTTTGACGCATGTGCAGCAGGCACGTTTTTTGAAATGACGCATGATGCACATAGGTTTACATGATGAAACAAACACACATTTTGACATGACGAGCAACACAAGACACACGGAACACATATTTCGGATTTGTGCCCCTCGGAAGAGAAGTCACCGCCCGCTACTGATGCATAAACACAATGTTTTATACATCATCACTATTATTAAATTAATAAACTATGTGAACCATATTTTATTTAATTTAAAAACTTCACATGAAAAACATCATTACATAATACATACAAATGTAAACACCAAAAATACCAAACACCGCCCTCATGCTATGCTAGACCCAAGTACACAGTAACTTCATGTATGTTTTACTATCTATATAATAAGTTAATGTGTCAAATGTTTTTCATTAAATTTGAGGTTTCATAATAATGATGTGCTGACTGACCTTCAGGGCCACACCAATCTTTCAAAATCTGTAGAAGGGCCCAACGTGCCTCCTCATCCGAGTATAAACGGGCCCTTCGTGAGGCTTCCATTCTAGTCATGGACATCCTGAGCCTCTCAGTTGATGTAAGCTTTTTCTGTCTAACACCTGGACAGATCAGACATAAAAAAACACATTAACAGTTAACATGGTATTTTCACATTGTGGATAAATAGTTGAAGAATTTTATAACTGGCACTTTTTTAATGCAAATGACAGAAGTGAAAAGGGCGCGAGGCTGCGGGAAGCTGACAAATGAGTGTTTATAACATCAGAACACGTTAACAACAAGTTAGCATAGCGTTTATCTGCTTATAGTTACAAGCCTCCATTTAACGGACCTAAAACAATGTGCTGTCACTTTAAACCCAGTGTCCTGATCACTATGAATGATTTTTGTGTTCTTATTAGCAGGCCCGGATAAACACAATGTAGTGTTTGCCCTTGAAAGTCACCATGAACCGGAAGTAGTGATGGTCTTGTAACTCTGTATGCATTTATTGTATGTCATTATGCACAATTGATCAAACTTTCACAATAGTTATGAACCAAAGAATCATGCAAACCTCCTTCACTAATTCTAGGCATAAGATCGTTTAAAATACTCAATTTAAAACAAAAGGTACAGAATATGGGCAAAATATAGATGTCCTTTAAATTAGCCATATACATTTTCTATGCTGATCTTAGGTCCGCAGCAGCTAACTATAGTTAGGATTGATTTACACGCTGTAATGTCCTTACATTAATGCACCACTAGATGGCACTCAAGCTTTGTGAGCTAGATAAACGTGTGGTGTGTTAAAAGAAGAAAGTCAGTCCTCTTTTCGAGGTTATGAGTGAGATTTTTTAAAGTGTGTTTGACTTCATGAGGGGCTATGTAGACCCATCAAACAATGAGCTGAATGTATGGTGACACAAAATGAGGCGTCGTGCAAACCACTGGTGTAACAAACTGACCTGCAGGGACCCCCTCATCCTCATATGTTTTTCCCAGTAGGACAAACATCTTTGGATAATAGGAGGCTGGAGCGTAGGCCAACTCCTGGTATGTATCTCGTACATCCCAGCCTTTTGGCCCCTGTGCTGGTCTAGACATGCTCTCAGTCCATCTACCAACTGGACAGAACAGACAAAAAGAAGACATTATAAACTTCTCTGAAATCTAACACATTGTTACTTTGTTACATTATAAAACCTGTTACATAATATTTCATATATGCTAGTGTTATATATTTGTGTTATTCCACACTGTTATTGCGTTTATTCTTATTGTAAAATGAGGAAAAATATATAGAATGAGTGTTTTAAAATTATATATATATATTAATGTGTCATTATAATAGTGTAAAGAGACTCATCATCATTAACTGTCCCCGGAGGGACAGCCCACATTTCTAAAGCTGCGGGGGCAGAGACGCACAACCTCCGTTGAGCATCTCGCTCCCCACTGTACACGCTGTAATGTCCTTACATTAATGCACCACTAGATGGCACTCAAGCTTCGTGAGTTAGATGAACGTGTGGTGCGATAAAAGAGGAAAGTCAGTCCTCTTCTCGAGGTTATGAGTGAGATTTATTAAAGTGTGTTTGGGCTACGTAGATCCATTAAAGAATGAACTGTATGGTGACACAAAATGAGGCGTCGTGCAAATTAGCAGTAAAAAAACAGGTCGCGCATTTCGTTTGCCCCGTGCCCCCCCCTCCCTTCAAAATAGCCATTCACCTAAACCAAAACTCCGGTGACGTAATTTAATCTTACCACCGATCTCATATATATTTTCATTAGTTCATGCTCAAATATCACAACAAAGCGCATAACACGTTTGAAAAAAAAATAATACATTGACGAGAACATCATGGAAGCACTTTGACAAATAAATATGTTTGACAATATCGTCAGTTATTGCGTTTGAAAGAAACCGCACCAGACAAAAGCACGCGCGCGACGAGTCCAAAGATAAATCACACTCTGCTTTGTTCATAACGAAACAAATCAGACAAAATAACGAACGCGTAACATTATAAAATGTAAAGTTTACCTTATTATGACCCTGATTTCATAATTTGAGACATTATTTAATGAATAACTTAAGTAATGCGTCGAATAATTCATTCACATTCAGTAATGCGAATTAATGCGTCGGTTTCTAAACTTGGAAAAGGTATTACCTCACCTGCCATATGATGGCGGGAGGGTCGTGTAAAGAAACAGACATTCGCATCAACCCGTATTTGAAATAGACACAGTTCATATTAAATCAACTACAACAAAACGCCTCATGCATACGAGTCTTTAATTCCACCAACAATACAGGCATATAGCAACGTTCGTCTGTATAGCGCAAAGTAAAGCTACTGAACTTAATTTCCACTCGTATATTTTTGCATTTGGGGTTTCTCTTTAACCGAATGAGCTGACAAACCCAACATTTGACTAATATGTGACCGTGAGGATCTGGCCGGTTGCATAAAGCACCTTAAGTTTTTCCCTTAAGTATGACACTTAAGGGGTAAATTCACCTTAACTACTGTAAGAGAATAATTAAAGTGTTTTGCATATAATCCCTTAAATGGTTCGCTTAGGTAAAGGTAATCGTAAAGTGTTTCATGATAGCGACCCCGATTTGTTGTTATAAAATACTATTGTTGCCATGGAGACGCAACAGAAAAAACTTAAGGTTTTTCTGCAACACCCTTAATTTTAAAGGAAACATAAGGGTGAAATTAAGGGAAAATTACACTTAAGGTGCTTTATGCAACCGGGGAAGGTTAATGAGTTAAAGGTAGTTATCCTTCGTAGGTCGCATTTGTAGGCTGCATACGTCATCTAAACCGTCTTTTTGCAGAATATTAACAATTAAAAGATTGGCTATTATTTTCAGTTAATCGTAAATTGTTGTAATATGTTTACGACTTTCGAATGCAATGCTCAGTTAACTTAAATAAACCAGACATGTGCAGCCTGCATATGCGATCTTCGTAAGCTGCAACCTTCGGATGGAGAAAAGGCGTAAATAATATTTACTGACCTGAATGGCTCAATTCCACATCCGGTTTAGCCCGCGGACGGGCGAAGGTTACCCGAGAACCTGAAGGGGCAGAAGTCTGCTTTCGCAGAATACCACCCCTGCTGGTCTCGATATCCTTCAAATCAGACATGATGTTGAAAATGTCTTTAAAAGTCTATTAAATAACTGTCAGCTGTTGCTTGACTAGTCGTTTGAAAGACTTAAGGTAATCGTTTGGTTTTTGATGTCTTTAAAGTCAGGAGAGTAGTAGTGGTTTTCAATAGCTTTCGCTTAGAGAATCACCAGTGTGTGAAGGGAACACGTCAGGGCAAGCCTTTATATATGTTCGGTGACGTCAAACGTTCCATTCGCTTGGCCAATGAGAGACAAATAATTTAAATATAGAACACACACAATGTGTACTCGTCTCTATGACAACAAATCATTTATTATGACGACAGAACATTTATGACGTCTTTGTGTCAATCTTAATCAACTACGTTAAAATATCTTATGTATTATAATATTATGTAAATATTTACATCTATTCATTACTTTTATATTAAAATACATTTAGATAACCTTCTATGTAAATATATGGTTTATATTGCAATATATGACCATATATATTTCTTTCTAGTACTTGTCAACATATTATTTTGTTGTTATAAGTAAATCTATTTAAAAATGTATGTGAAAGTCCCTCTAGTATATTTCACATACAGTGTAAACAAATTTCCCACAAATAAAAACCACTCAACACACAGCTTTTGTAAATAATTTAATTTGACCGAAATTTTCATCACACTGCCCCAATAAATCAGTGGGCACTGAAATCAGATTTTACAAACAATGGGGTATACATTTATGCACATAATATATATGTTAAGCACATATATAGTATATCCATTAACTGCACATTAACAACATGAATCCAGCCAGCAACAAATACTAGAGTTCAGATATAAAATCAAAGCATAAATTTGGATTGGGGGCAGGCTTATGGCTCCTTTCTCTTTGCCATCTCAGAGTTCATAGCCTGTCATAACTGTCCAACAGTTTCCACCTTATGATGTTTTATGAAAGCATCTGCAAAAGAACACAAAAGAGAAGTTAACTTGAAAACATTTAGGTTAATCAGTGGTTACTAAGCTGATACTAGTTACTCTGTACCTACGGACAAAAAAATCCATCAATATATAATAATAATATAAAAGCAAGTATTTACTTCACATTTATATAGGGCAGTAATACTTAAAGTGTGGTCCCAAACCCCCCAGTGGTCTGGCAAAAGATGATTAATGCCCTTGTGAAATTGTGATATCAGTTCTTGCCATTCTGTTTTAATAACGTAAAAATGGATCGGTGGCTAAACCAAAGAGGAGTAAAAAGAAAAGATCAAGCGTCAACTGAAAGCAGCTAAAATCCACATATCTGTTAGTTCTGTAATTTCAGTGATTTTGGACATTAAGGGGAACAATTTTTTTCAGCATTTTATTGTTACCATAGTTACAACCATATACTTCATATACCCACCACCTCAGTTTTAAACTAATGGCTCTTTGGAATGACATTAAGTGGGACCTAGGCTGTTCTGTTTAATTGCAGTTTTTTTCACATGTGCAGTTTGTTGTTCATATTAAGCTGCAACTCATTTCACATTTACTTTTTCTAATGAAATAAAATTCATATAATAATTTCTGAACATATCATTGCACTTGTGTTTAAAAAATTTGTTTTTGACTTGAAACAGTTGCATATTAAACTTAAATTTAGCTTATCCTTCCTATTTTGTTGTTTTTTTGGAGGTGTGTTAGAGTGGGATTCTGTTAGGTGGTCCTCAGAAAAAAATCGGAAGATAAAGTGGTCCTTGGGCTGAAAAAGTTTGAGAAACACTGATATAGGGCAAGGTATCATTAAAACATTTTCAATGCAGTAGAAAATGCACGCTCTGAGGGTGTGGATGATGCTTGCACACAGAGATACCCTGTCAAAAAAAGCATTGGCCGTGTCCTTCATGTCACACCACCAGGGTTACTGGACTCGCTGAGGACTGAGGAGATGGAAGTAATCTGTAGTGCCTTATCAGTGCTGGTGGTCTCTTTTCTTACTTTATTTCTATGTCCTCTACAGCAAACAGCTCCTCGAGGGCAGAGAGCTTTGGCCTCTTCTGTGAACAAATAGGTCAGGAAATAAAGAGGACCAAGGTGGTACTCAGCAGTGCCAGCACTCAATTCAAAGGCTTAAGATCAAATGGATCTGAGGGGAAAGTGTTTTCAGCTGTCGGCTCGAGAGCATCTAGTCCGTCTCAGTTGGGTTCAGGGCGACAGAGTCATTCAGGAAGCTAAAAGAGTTCTGCTGGACAGCTCGGATTTTAGCCAGATATAAGATAAAGAAATCCTGGATGATGTAATTCGACTTGATGTATTTGTTGTAAAGTTCATGGATTACTTGGCATCCACAGCCATCTGTGTGTTTATTGCTTTGTCCAGCATTCTTTTATGGAGCATCCTTTACCGCTGCATGTTTTTGATGTCAGATCTTATGCTACCTTATGCAATGTTACTAAACTCTTCAAATGTTTAGAGGTTACTAAATAATTTTAATGTTACTTTATTCAGACTTGTTTTAAGGTGGGAAATATCTTCAATTTGTGTTTGTCTCTATTAATCTTATATCATAGCTGATCACTTTGAATCAGATTAGATGTGGAAGACATCCTAAACGTGCAGCGGTAAACTGAAGTTTAGGATCTCTGCTATAGACCATGATGATTTATTTGTGTGTTTATAATTCAATGAGACTATTTCTTTTACTTGTTTAATAACTGTAGGTTTTTATTTTTATAATAATTTAATTTATACACTTTTATGTGATATAAATCAAATTTGCGGTTTATGAATTGTTGTCAAACTGATGTTGGATTTTCTATGGATGGTTTACAGTACAAACTTTGGTTTATAGCATTTTTCACTTGAAAATAAATATTTTACAAGTGCTCACAGCTTAGGTGGAAATACTTTGTGTTTACAATGTGCAATTGGATTTTTTTTTTTTTAATGACCTTTCTCAGCCAATTTAACACAGGGTTCAATTTTGCAGTTGTTTCATCGCATAGTTCATCAAAATGCGTCTTAATGTGCCTTGCACGCTTGTGAGTAAATGAAGAACGAATGCCTAGGACTGCGTATGACTTTTAGATAACACCATATTATTGCACAGACATTGACAACAGATAGCAGGATTTATTATAAAGCTGTTGTAGATGAGTTTGTGAGTTGATGTGATCACCACTATCTGGAGATTAATGGTAAAGAAGACAGAAGATGTCAATGCAGACCCCAGATCAGTATGGGTTAGGAGCTCTGTTGTGGTTTATGGCCAAGAGATTAAACAGGTTGCTTCTTATAAATATTTGGGGGTTCACATTGACAGTCAGCCTAAAGCAGTGGTTCCCAAACTTTTTCAGCGTGCGGCCCCCCTTGTGTACAGTGCATTTTTTTGCGGCCCCCCAAAAGAAAATTTATGACAAAAACAAAATGTTATATTTTAATTAAACAAAACATATAAAATTGTACCTAGTAGGGCTGTTGGTTAGTTGGCTTATTACGTTTTAGGTTTAATTACACAGAATTCATGATAAATGAATGTATTTTATAAAATGTCATAAAACTTGGGCCCCCCGGCACCATCTCGCAGCCCCCCTGGGGGCCCTGGCCCCCAGTTTGAAAACCACTGGCCTAAAGGATTACTCAATAAAAAAACAACAACGATCATTTACTCACCCCATGTCATCCAAAATGTTAATGGGTTTTCTTTTTTCAGTCGAGAAGAAATTAATTTATTTTTTATTTTTCTCAATTTAATGGACTTTATTGGACCCCAACAGTTTACTGTTTAAATGCAGTTTAAAATTTCAGTTTCAACACAGATTCAAAGGGCTCTAAAAGATCCCAAAGAGGCATAAGGGTCTTATCTAGCAAAACCATTGTCATTTTTGGCAAGAAAAATGAAAAAATATGTACTTTTAAAGCACAACTTCTCCTCTTGCACCAGCCGTGTAACGCACCAGCTTGACATGGGGTGAGTATTATCTTGATTTTTTTTAAGAAAGTGGACAAATCCTTTAAATGGCACACACACATGTTAAGTGTTTGTACCAACGTGCTTCAGCACCTACAGAAGCTTAAGATATATCGAAAGACAAATACTACTGCATCTTCCAGCCTACAATGAAATCAATGACTGTGTCTGAAACCGTTCACTGTTCCCTATAAAGAAAACCAAAATAAGTGTGCAATTTTGAACAGTGACGTAAATACTATTCGTTATTAACTCTTAGACCTTTGTGGCTTTATGGATTGTACTGTGAAACGGTAAAGTTTACTTTCTTACTGTTTGTCACAAATGTTTATTTTTTTATTGGATTAAGTTGATAATAAAAAGAACAAAACAACTGCTTTTCATATTTATGTGTGTTTATAATATTTAATATAAATATGCATTCTATTGAAAATAAAAGGCATCACATTTATTGTATTTCTTTTAAGGCAAAAAAAAAAAAAAATAACTAACAACAACAAGAACTAATAAAAAAAGTTTATAAAAATACTTGTGTAGTATTTACAATGTACATTAATATTATATTTAACAATATGCTGCACTGACAGAAGAACAAAAAAACCACAATAAATTAAATCAATAAATAGAGGTAAAATATTAAAAACATGAAATCTTTCAAACTCAAAATAAAATTGAATGGAAATTGTATTTATATAGTGCTTTTCACAATTTGTAATTGTTTCAAAGCAGCTTTACATTAATAGAAACAGGAAAAAAACACAGCAAATTCGACAGACAATATAAGTAGCAAAATACAGCGGCTATGAATAAACTTTACAAGCGAGCGTATTAATAATGTAACGTATAGAAGAGGGTGCTATGTAAAGCCAATGTCGGCTGTCTCCCCGGGTTGAAAAAACCCCCTAGGAGAAAAACCTCCCAAATTTTTTTGCAAGGAGGGAAAAAAGTCCTAGGAGGGAAAAAACCCTTGGGAGATATATGTAAACGGATGAGGAGATTAAATAGGTTCCGCTGGTGGTCGTTGGTCAGGCATCGGCTGGGCATCATGTTGAAGGACGGCCAGTAGATCAGTGGTGTGTTGACCTCCACGGCGGCCGGAACTGGGTCTGTTTGTCTCAATGTCCTTGGGTTCGAGGGTATTTTAGTGTAGATTTCCTTGCCAGACTTCTTAATATATTTGATGGTGACGTATAAGAGAGAAATAATCATATGTAAGTCATATATAATGTAGGGTTGGCAAAACAATTTGATAAAGAGCGGTTCTACCTTCATGCCATCAGATTTGCGCGTCCCCTCATCCACTTTACTAAAGGCACCTCTTCCAATCTGTCTTCCCACTTCATAAAGCAATGACATAAAGAAATGAAAAACAATCAGTACAAAATTAACACAAGAATTGTGTCTCACATGAACCCCAATGGCAGTGCTGCTTATAACATAACAGACAAAAATAAATATTCATTTAAAGTATGTGCAGATAATGGAGAGTTGTTCAGTACATAAAATGCTAATCAGCTACTAGCAGAATAAACAAGAAGTTTAGGATCAAGTAAGAGTAAAACCACTTTTAAAAACCTAAATCTTTTTTTAAATAAGCAAATCAGGACAATAAAAAGGAAAAGCACACTTTTCCAATGTAAAGGAAAAACACACTTATTACGATAACTGGGCAGAGGTTTGAAACAATAAAGTACAGTCGACAAGGGAGAAAATTAAAGCAGACAATAAAGAGCATATCATAACGTATTGCTACAACTCCTTGAAATGCATATCATAAACAGGATTACTAACTAAAGATCTGACTTCGGACAGAGCGCAGCTCTCTGCACGTGCATGAGATTAAGAGAGGCGATAGTTTGCCTCAGCTCGCATGAATCGCATAAAACTGAACAAATACTTAAGGATTACTACTTTTGTACTATGTTCAGACAGATGCGAGACCGCGAGCACGAGACAGAGAGAAGCGCAGCTTCCAGGACGCGTGCATTAAGTGCATGTGTGTGCAAGAAGGAATCTTCTCTCTACAAGCTCTCTCGCGTAGTGAAGCCCACAAACCCCCCATGCGAGGAAAAGCACACAATGTGCATGTTAATGTGAAACAATAATAATAATAATAATAATAATAATAATAATAATAGGCATAGCATTTTTTTGTCTTAAAAAAAGAAGTAAAAATCGAGAAACGAATCGTGACACCCCTAAAATGCATGTATTACAAAACTGGACAGAGATTTGAAAAAAATAAGGAGAGAAACAGTTGACAAGGGAAAAAATAAAGCCAACAATAAAGGTCAGAACACAATAACATTATACTCACGATCACTATCGCTTGACCGCAGGCTAGATGAACCTGACCATTCAGCTGCTTCTTGGAAAGCTGTTATGTCCAAAGATGATGAACCAGACTGGCAATAGTCTGGTTCCACAATCTCGCCGGCTCGAGTCCGAAGGGACTATACTGCCTGTGTTTCTCACGAGATGGGTGCAGGTTACACAAACCTGACTGACTAATCAGCATGATCGGTTGAGCATGACGCCCGTGGTCCGTAGACCACATTTAAGATCATCCTCTTCTTGGAAAGGCATGTTTCCAAGGAAAAGAGCTCGCCGGCTCGAGTCCGAAG
The DNA here is from genome assembly GCF_030506205.2 of Paramisgurnus dabryanus. Lineage (NCBI taxonomy): Eukaryota > Metazoa > Chordata > Actinopteri > Cypriniformes > Cobitidae > Paramisgurnus > Paramisgurnus dabryanus. The sequence goes on along the minus strand of NC_133359.1, from coordinate 12,019,027 downwards.
GGACTATACTGCCTGTGTTTCTTACGAGCTCGTGCAGGTTACACAAACCTGACTGACTAATAAGCATGATCGGTTGAGCATGACGCCCGTGGCAGACAAACCACATTTAAGATCATCCTCTTCTTGGAACGGGCATGTTTCCAAGGAAAAGAGCTCGCCGGCTCGAGTCCGAAGGGACTATACTGCCTGTGTTTCTTACGAGCTCGTGCAGGTTACACAAACCTGACTGACTAATAAGCATGATCGGTTGAGCATGACGCCCGTGGCAGACAAACCACATTTAAGATCATCCTCTTCTTGGAACGGGCATGTTTCCAAGGAAAAGAGCTCGCCGGCTCGAGTCCGAAGGGACTATACTGCCAGTGTTTTATCACGAGCTCGGTGCAGGTAAGAAGAACCCGACTTAAAATCAGCTGATCTGCCGGAGCACATGGGCGATGGTCGAATGGACCATATGATCAGCTGCTTCTTGGAAAGCTGATATATCCAAGGAATGACGAACCTGACCGGCAATAGGGTGGTTCTTAAAAACCCGTTTGCTTAAGACCAGAACCGTTCTACACATCAGCTTCATCTATACGGGCACCTGAGGATCAAAATGGCTCCACTATATCCTCATTTCCACAGCAACAGCAAGCTTTTTTGATAGCCTGCAATGCTCTGCGCAAGAAAGCACGGATTTTCTTCCGGCTTTTTGGTTTTGGTTCTAAAAGACAAAAATAGAAAAGATGAACAACAGATGTTACCACCAGATTAGAGCCCGATCGATAGGGGTTTTTTGGAAACCCATAAATTAATAACACTGGGAAATATATATACAGTCATGTTTATTAATTTATTATATCGATATTTGATGCCACAATATGGATTCTTGTAACGCACGAAGCAACCCAGTCTCACCCCATGTCGTCAATATTTGACGACACTTGACCATTCGTCATATGTTGACGCGAAGGGTATACCTTTCGCGTCATTTTTTGACGAACTGGGGACTTCAATACTATTACGTCCGTTGCATTCTCTTTCCTATTTTCTTACCATTTTCGCGTCGGTTTAGGGTTAGATTTACATAATGACATCCCTTCCCAAACCTAACTCTAACCCCAACGGCAGGTGACAACTGTTTCATTTCGCATACACTGTTTAATTTTGCGTAATCTAACCCTAAACCGACGCAAAAATGGTAAGAAAATAGGAAAGAGAATGCAACGGACGTAATAGTATTGAAGTCCCCAGTTCGTCAAAAAATACGTATGACGAATGGTCAAGTGTCGTCAAATATTGACGACATGGGGTGAGACTGTGTTACACGAAGACAGACAATGATCAATCCGCATATCAATTTATTGTCCCACCCTTATTCCTGATCAGAGATCTGTAATTCAAATCTCACTAGCCAATGGGATTAAAGTATGGTTAAGTCCTGCCCACACGAGAGATTTGTGCCAGAATGGCGAATGTAAATTTCTAAACCTTAAATGAAAACCTTGCTTAGAAAACAGTTAAGAAATAATGTGAAACCCGTGTTAGATTTTTGCTTTCGTTCTCATTTTACGTTTGTTTGTTTGTTTAATTTAAACAATACTTTTTGGGGTGTCATTATTATGGTGTAATACACTGACCTGGTAAGCTTCTCTCCTCTTCATCTAAAGCCGCTGCAGATGTAGACACAACTGGAAAGATCGGACACAAAGAAGACATTATAAACTTCTCTAAAATCTAACACATTGTTACTGTATAGTTATTATGGTATTGTGAAAAATATTATAAAACCTATTACATAAAAATGTCATACATGTTAATGTTACATGTGTGTTATTCCACAGTTTATTCTTATTGTAAAATTTGGAAAAATTAGTGTTGTAAATTATATATATATATATCAACTCTGTTCCTCAAGGCCCACTGCCCACTGCATTTTGTATGTCTCTATCATCTGACACAATCAGTTCAGTTCATTGAGATCTCTACTAATGAGCCGATGATTTGAATCATGTGTGTTAAATAAGGGAGACAAACAAAATGTGCAGAGCAGTGGGCCTCCAGGCAAAACCTTGAGAACCACTGGTGTAACAAACTGACCTGCAGGGACCCACTCTTCATCGTCAATTGCCCCGGGAAGGACAAACCTTGTTTCGCAAGCTGCGGGTGCAGAGACGCACAACCTCCGTTGTGAATCTCGTTCACCGCAGCTTGTTACTTCTTTCCCCTGAGCTGGTGTAGACATGGCAGTCTGTCTACCAGCTGGACAGAACAGACAAAAAAAGACATTATAAACTTCTCTGAAATCTAACACATTGTTACTATTGTAACTTTATAAAACCCATGACATAATTTTTAATATATGCTAGTGTTATACATTTGTGTTATTCCACACTGTTATTGCGTTTATTCTTCTTGTAAAATGTGGAAAAATAAATAGACTGAGTATTTTAAAATTATATATATTTAATGTGTCATTATAACAGTGTAAGAGACTGACCTGCAGGGACCAACTCATCATCATTAACTATCCCCGGAGGGACAGCCCACATTTCGAAAGCTGCGGGGGCAGAGACGCACAACTTCTGTTGAGCATCTCGCTCCCCACTGCTTTCAACGAGACTTACGAGCCCTTCAGCTGATGAACCCGTGATCTTATCTTGTCTATCAGCTGCACAGACCGGACACAAAGAACACATTTTAAACTTCTTAATACAGTAACAATGTGTTAGATCTCAGTTACTGTGGTATTTTCACAAACATTGTAATAATAGTAATAACAAAAATGTATCACATAAGACATGTATGTGTACCAGTGGTGGCCAGTGACTTCTTTTTCGAGGGCGAACAATGCGAACATGTATTTAGTCCGTCATATGTTCGGCACGTCATGTGAACCTATGTGCATTACGCGTCATGTCAAAATACGTGTCTGCTGCAGACGCTTCAAAGGCGTTTGCCAGATACTCGATTAATGTCATTTGTAATCAGAGTTTAGTTTTAAGTTGGTGTCTTGCGAGTATTTTGTGAACGTAAGCGTCTCTTTGTCATAAACCCTTTTGACGCATGTGCAGCAGGCACGTTTTTTGAAATGACGCATGATGCACATAGGTTTACATGACGCAACAAACACACATTTTGACATGACGAGCAACACAAGACACACGGAACACATATTTCGGATTTGTGCCCCTCGGAAGAGAAGTCACCGCCCGCTACTGATGCATAAACACAATGTTTTATACATCATCGCTATTATTAAATTAATAAACTATGTGAACCATATTTTATTTAATTTAAAAACTTCACATGAAAAACATAATTACATAATACATACAAATGTAAACACCAAAAATACCAAACACCGCCCTCATGCTATGCTAGACCCAAGTACACAGTAACTTCATGTATGTTTTACTATCTATATAATAAGTTAATGTGTCAAATGTTTTTCATTAAATTTGAGGTTTCATAATAATGATGTGCTGACTGACCTTCAGGGCCACACCAATCTTTCAAAATCTGTAGAAGGGCCCAACGTGCCTCCTCATCCGAGTATAAACGGGCCCTTCGTGAGGCTTCCATTCTAGTCATGGACATCCTGAGCCTCTCAGTTGATGTAAGCTTTTTCTGTCTAACACCTGGACAGATCAGACATAAAAAAACACATTAACAGTTAACATGGTATTTTCACATTGTGGATAAATAGTTGAAGAATTTTATAACTGGCACTTTTTTAATGCAAATGACAGAAGTGAAAAGGGCGCGAGGCTGCGGGAAGCTGACAAATGAGTGTTTATAACATCAGAACACGTTAACAACAAGTTAGCATAGCGTTTATCTGCTTATAGTTACAAGCCTCCATTTAACGGACCTAAAACAATGTGCTGTCACTTTAAACCCAGTGTCCTGATCACTATGAATGATTTTTGTGTTCTTATTAGCAGGCCCGGATAAACACAATGTAGTGTTTGCCCTTGAAAGTCACCATGAACCGGAAGTAGTGATGGTCTTGTAACTCTGTATGCATTTATTGTATGTCATTATGCACAATTGATCAAACTTTCACAATAGTTATGAACCAAAGAATCATGCAAACCTCCTTCACTAATTCTAGGCATAAGATCGTTTAAAATACTCAATTTAAAACAAAAGGTACAGAATATGAGCAAAATATAGATGTCCTTTAAATTAGCCATATACATTTTCTATGCTGATCTTAGGTCCGCAGCAGCTAACTACAGTTAGGATTGATTTACACGCTGTAATGTGTCCTTACATTAATGCACCACTAGATGGCACTCAAGCTTTGTGAGCTAGATAAACGTGTGGTGTGTTAAAAGAAGAAAGTCAGTCCTCTTTTCGAGGTTATGAGTGAGATTTTTTAAAGTGTGTTTGACTTCATGAGGGGCTATGTAGACCCATCAAACAATGAGCTGAATGTATGGTGACACAAAATGAGGCGTCGTGCAAACCACTGGTGTAACAAACTGACCTGCAGGGACCCCCTCATCCTCATATGTTTTTCCCAGTAGGACAAACATCTTTGGATAATAGGAGGCTGGAGCGTAGGCCAACTCCTGGTATGTATCTCGTACATCCCAGCCTTTTGGCCCCTGTGCTGGTCTAGACATGCTCTCAGTCCATCTACCAACTGGACAGAACAGACAAAAAGAAGACATTATAAACTTCTCTGAAATCTAACACATTGTTACTTTGTTACATTATAAAACCTGTTACATAATATTTCATATATGCTAGTGTTCTATATTTGTGTTATTCCACACTGTTATTGCGTTTATTCTTATTGTAAAATGAGGAAAAATATATAGAATGAGTGTTTTAAAATTATATATATATATTAATATGTCATTATAATAGTGTAAAGAGACTCATCATCATTAACTGTCCCCGGAGGGACAGCCCACATTTCTAAAGCTGCGGGGGCAGAGACGCACAACCTCCGTTGAGCATCTCGCTCCCCACTGTACACGCTGTAATGTCCTTACATTAATGCACCACTAGATGGCACTCAAGCTTCGTGAGTTAGATGAACGTGTGGTGCGATAAAAGAGGAAAGTCAGTCCTCTTCTCGAGGTTATGAGTGAGATTTATTAAAGTGTGTTTGGGCTACGTAGATCCATTTAAGAATGAACTGTATGGTGACACAAAATGAGGCGTCGTGCAAATTAGCAGTAAAAAAACAGGTCGCGCATTTCGTTTGCCCCGTGCCCCCCCCTCCCTTCAAAATAGCCATTCACCTAAACCAAAACTCCGGTGACGTAATTTAATCTTACTACCGATCTCATATATATTTTCATTAGTTCATGCTCAAATATCACAACAAAGCGCATAACACGTTTGAAAAAATAAATATGTTTGACAATATCGTCAGTTATTGCGTTTGAAAGAAACCGCACCAGACAAAAGCACGCGCGCGACGAGTCCAAAGATAAATCACACTCTGCTTTGTTCATAACGAAACAAATCAGACAAAATAACGAACGCGTAACATTATAAAATGTAAAGTTTACCTTATTATGACCCTGATTTCATAATTTGAGACATTATTTAATGAATAACTTAAGTAATGCGTCGAATAATTCATTCACATTCAGTAATGCGAATTAATGCGTCGGTTTCTAAACTTGGAAAAGGTATTACCTCACCTGCCATATGATGGCGGGAGGGTCGTGTAAAGAAACAGACATTCGCATCAACCCGTATTTGAAATAGACACAGTTCATATTAAATCAACTACAACAAACACCTCATGCATACGAGTCTTTAATTCCACCAACAATACAGGCATATAGCAACGTTCGTCTGTATAGCGCAAAGTAAAGCTACTGAACTTAATTTCCACTCGTATATTTTTGCATTTGGGGTTTCTCTTTAACCGAATGAGCTGACAAACCCAACATTTGACTAATATGTGACCGTGAGGATCTGGCCGGTTGCATAAAGCACCTTAAGTTTTTCCCTTAAGTATGACACTTAAGGGGTAAATTCACCTTAACTACTGTAAGAGAATAATTAAAGTGTTTTGCATATAATCCCTTAAATGGTTCGCTTAGGTAAAGGTAATCGTAAAGTGTTTCATGATAGCGACCCCGATTTGTTGTTATAAAATACTATTGTTGCCATGGAGACGCAACAGAAAAAACTTAAGGTTTTTCTGCAACACCCTTAATTTTAAAGGAAACATAAGGGTGAAATTAAGGGAAAATTACACTTAAGGTGCTTTATGCAACCGGGGAAGGTTAATGAGTTAAAGGTAGTTATCCTTCGTAGGTCGCATTTGTAGGCTGCATACGTCATCTAAACCGTCTTTTTGCAGAATATTAACAATTAAAAGATTGGCTATTATTTTCAGTTAATCGTAAATTGTTGTAATATGTTTACGACTTTCGAATGCAATGCTCAGTTAACTTAAATAAACCAGACATGTGCAGCCTGCATATGCGATCTTCGTAAGCTGCAACCTTCGGATGGAGAAAAGGCGTAAATAATATTTACTGACCTGAATGGCTCAATTCCACATCCGGTTCAGCCCGCGGACGGGCGAAGGTTACCCGAGAACCTGAAGGGGCAGAAGTCTGCTTTCGCAGAATACCACCCCTGCTGGTCTCGATATCCTTCAAATCAGACATGATGTTGAAAATGTCTTTAAAAGTCTATTAAATAACTGTCAGCTGTTGCTTGACTAGTCGTTTGAAAGACTTAAGGTAATCGTTTGGTTTTTGATGTCTTTAAAGTCAGGAGAGTAGTAGTGGTTTTCAATAGCTTTCGCTTAGAGAATCACCAGTGTGTGAAGGGAACACGTCAGGGCAAGCCTTTTTATATGTTCGGTGACGTCAAACGTTCCATTCGCTTGGCCAATGAGAGACAAATAATTTAAATATAGAACACACACTGTGTACTCGTCTCTATGACAACAAATCATTTATTATGACGACAGAACATTTATGACGTCTTTGTGTCAATCTTAATCAACTACGTTAAAATATCTTATGTATTATAATATTATGTAAATATTTACATCTATTCATTTCTTTTATATTAAAATACATTTAGATAACCTTCTATGTAAATATATGGTTTTATATTGCAATATATGACCATATATATTTCTTTCTAGTACTTGTCAACATATTATTTTGTTGTTATAAGTAAATCTATTTAAAAATGTATGTGAAAGCCCCTCTAGTATATTTCACATACAGTGTAAACAAATTTCCCACAAATAAAAACCACTCAACACACAGCTTTTGTAAATAATTTAATTTGACCGAAATTTTCATCACACTGCCCCAATAAATCAGTGGGCACTGAAATCAGATTTTACAAACAATGGGGTATACATTTATGCACATAATATATATGTTAAGCACATATATAGTATATCCATTAACTGCACATTAACAACATGAATCCAGCCAGCAACAAATAGTTCAGATATAAAATCAAAGCATAAATTTGGATTTGGGGCAGGCTTATGTCTCCTTTCTCTTTGCCATCTCAGAGTTCATAGCCTGTCATAACTGTCCAACAGTTTCCACCTTATGATGTTTTATGAAAGCATCTGCAAAAGAACACAAAAGAGAAGTTAACTTGAAAACATTTAGGTTAATCAGTGGTTACTAAGCTGATACTAGTTACTCTGTACCTACGGACAAAAAAATCCATCAATATATAATAATAATATATATTTACTTCACATTTATATAGGGCAGTAATTCTTAAAGTGTGGTCCCAAACCCCCCAGTGGTCTGGCAAAAGATGACCTAAACTAGGCAAGTGTTTATACAAAATTGTCACTTATTTAAATAGATTTTTAATGCCCTTGTGAAATTGTGATATCAGTTCTTGCCATTCTGTTTTAATAACGTAAAAATGGATCGGTGGCTAAACCAAAGAGGAGTCAAAAGAAAAGATCAAGCGTCAACTGAAAGCAGCTAAAATCCACATATCTGTTAGTTCTGTAATTTCAGTGATTTTGGACATTAAGGGGAACAATTTTTTTCAGCATTTTATTGTTACCATAGTTACAACCATGTACTTCATATACCCACCACCTCAGTTTTAAACTAATGGCTCTTTGGAATGACATTAAGTGGGACCTGTTCTGTTTAATTGCAGTTTTTTTCACATGTGCAGTTTGTTGTTCATATTAAGCTGCAACTCATTTCACATTTACTTTTTCTAATGAAATAAAATTCATATAATAATTTCTGAACATATCATTGCACTTGTGTTTAAAAAATTTGTTTTTGACTTGAAACAGTTGCATATTAAACTTAAATTTAGCTTATCCTTCCTATTTTGTTGTTTTTTTGGAGGTGTGTTAGAGTGGGATTCTGTTAGGTGGTCCTCAGAAAAAAATCGGAAGATAAAGTGGTCCTTGGGCTGAAAAAGTTTGAGAAACACTGATATAGGGCAAGGTATCATTAAAACATTTTCAATGCAGTAGAAAATGCACGCTCTGAGGGTGTGGATGATGCTTGCACACAGAGATACCCTGTAGCCAAATCAAAAAAAGCATTGGCCGTGTCCTTCATGTCACACCACCAGGGTTACTGGACTCGCTGAGGACTGAGGAGATGGAAGTAATCTGTAGTGCCTTATCAGTGCTGGTGGTCTCTTTTCTTACTTTATTTCTATGTCCTCTACAGCAAACAGCTCCTCGAGGGCAGAGAGCTTTGGCCTCTTCTGTGAACAAATAGGTCAGGAAATAAAGAAAAATATAAATCACTATTGAGGTACATGCAAACAAGTTCATTTTGTACTAATAATTAAATGGGGAAAAAACAGAATGCCTTTATATTTTCTTACCACTGTTTCACTGGCAGATGCACAGATGTCTTCATCAGATATGCAGTCATCTTGGTCTTCTGCTCTCTCTTTAAGCCCCTGATTCATCTGCTGGCCCTGAGCCTGTATGGAATAGAATATGAGGGTCATGTATATTGATATCGACAATTGAAGAGAAGTAGATAACTAATATTGTTTAACACCTGTTCATTTATATCAGCTCCTCCTCCAGTCTGTACCACACTTCATCTGACACTTTTGACTTGAATCTGGCATCCAACGCTGTGCACTCCTCCAAAAACTGTCTGACGCTGTAAACCTGCAAGTAAGACTAAAACATCGTATGAGTCCCTAAATAATCCTAATTAAAAACAAGTGAGAATATGATTACACTGAACACCTGGTATCTGTTTGAGAGGTCATTCCAGATAGTGTCCTTAAAGGAGGGGTTTAATGCCATTTCATGCATTCTGACTTATTGACACCGTTTAAAAGTTGTAATCCTCTGGCTAAACTAATGCATAATGTCAAAAAAGCCATTGAGCATGTGACAAGAGTATTTCTGGGCCAATGGCTGCATCTGACTGTAAGCCAAGGTTATGTAAAAAACAGTTTTTATGTAAGCTTTATTTACTTTGATGTATCAGCTGTTGGATTAGAATTCAAAAGCTGTTTGTACTCCTAACTCTTTAGCTCCGCCCACTGTACGCCTTCAAGAGATCATCTTTTCCGGAAAAAAAAAAAACTGGAAAAGGTGTTCTGTCTTTTATGAATCTGACAACACGAAAGACTCTTTGGAAATATGAAGGAAGAAATACTACTCTATAGATAACCAAGATTAACATGAGAGTGGCAGAAATCGTGTGTGTTATGTGATCTTTAATGGTCTTTGTGAAGGAGTTCTCATCATTAACTGTAAAGTGGTGATGGCCAATAAGACCAGAATTGTGTGTGTTCTCATAGCTCTGATGGGAGAGGGCTCAATTTCCAAGAAAAATGTATGGATTGAAAACTTGATGTGACAACAACAGGTTAGGACTGAAATGATCTGGCTTTGACTAGTTACATTTACACATTTGGCGGATGCTTATCCAAAATGGCCTCTGGTGCATTATAAGGTATACATTTTTATCACCATGTGTGTTCCCTGGGTTCGAACGCTTGTCCTTTTGCACTGCTAATGCAATGTTTTACCACTAAGCTCTACAGATACAATTAATGATTTTGTATAATGTTATACAGACCTGAAAGCCAGAAACCATGTCTGGAGTGAGCTTGTGCTTGTGTCCCAAGTCTCCTGCTTCTTTAGCTTTGATGAAATAGGATCTTTCCATCTTCGTCATGATCAGTCCTTCCCAATCCTGGTTCTCAAGTACCCCTTCCAGAAAGTTGTAGATGTCTCCTTATTTAAAACAACCAATCAGCCTCCTTCCAGAATGGTTAACAGGTCTCCCTAACAAGCTGTTGAGTTGAATCAAATGTTTTAAATAAGGAGTCATATGAAACTTTCTAGGAGGGGGTACTCAAGGACCAAGAAACACTGCTCTAGATGAAAGTTTAGGTGGATCTGGCATCCGACATCATAACGATCCTATTAGCCACTTCTTTACTGGCTCTGTGAAACTTCTCCACCATCTGAGAACCCAAAGTTTTAGTCAGCATAACAGCGTAATGAAAGGCTTTCAGCATTTTGACATCAACGTACTGCGAGACCACACTTCACCATATGCTCTTAATTCGCTCTCATAGTACTTGGATTTAATAAGATCACCCTGCGTAGGGTCTTGTTTTTATTCACAGATAAAATGTCAAGATTTTCGTCATAGTTGTCGTTATTATGTGATTGTTTCAATTTAGTTATCGTTTCGTCAATGAAAACGTAGCCACGTTATTTTATAGCGGCTGGTTCTCAAACTGATCTGTCAAGAAAACCATGCGCGAGCGAGAGACACATGCACGCAGAAAAGAGTCCTCGTGAGCGCACCTCTGCAGTGTTGCGTGCAAAGGCTCGGAGGACACATTATGGTAGAAATCATAATCCTGATTATTTTAAAGGATTACTTAATGATTGTAAAAACCTGCATTTATACACACATACAATTCAATGCATTTGTTTAGTGTTGTTGCAGAAGGCTACACGTGTCAAAGCATTGGTATATTTCACCCAAAAATCTCACCTGTACTGACTATCATGTCGTTACAAACCTGTACCAATTTGTTTGTACTGATAAAAGAAATGTTCATAATCAAACCTTTCACGAGCCCCATTCACTTCCAGTGTATTATTTTATCCTACTATAGAAGTGAATGGGGTTCACAAATTGTTGATTACGGACATTTCTCAAAATATCTTCCTTCGTGTTCATCAGAAAAATTTATACAGGTTTGTAACAACCTGAGAATGAGTAAACGATGACAGAATTTTCATTTGTGGGTGAACTGTCCCGTTATACATGAGGGACTGTTTTGCTTCAGCTCGCTTGAAATGCATATATCTTTAACAAACATAAACAAGATTACTACCTAGTGATAGGAATTTGGACAGATGCGAGAGCACAAAGTGACGTACATGTGGTCTAAACAAAGAGAAACTTAATACACCAAGCCTTTTTCAAATACTCAAATATTTCTGTGAAGTAAATTTTGGATGAAGACTTTTGTTTTCTTGTAGCTCGATTGACAGAACAGAGCATTGCATTAGCAGTAAAAATGACATGGGTTTAATCTGTGTGTTAGATTACATTTAAGAGCATCGCTCCTTCCCCGCCTGATGTTCTGCAGTTTTTCCTCCTCAAGACAATCACTGCCATGTTTAAACCACTCCTTAACAGTCTCAGGTTTTGTGCTTAAAGAAACCAAACAGTTAACACACACATTCAAATAATTAATTCAAGGTGTAATGTAGATCAATTATTTAACCCAAAAATGAAAGACAGAACCGTTCTTACGCTCAAGATCCCTGTAAGTCTGGTCACCAGAGCATCTTTTAGAAGATAAGGTGCTTGACTTTCCTGTACTAGATAACTTTCATGACTCCTGGGTAACGCATTTCCAAACCTGTGATAAGAACATAGAGAACTCATTAAAAAGACATTTGTTAGGAAATTTAAGTTTTATAAAAATACTATATTTTAGCTACCCAATATGGAGGCATCACAATCGCTTTCTGTTCTTCAGTATCATCCTTCACAGGGAAAAATAGGTGGTTACTTATAAGCAAACTGAGCAAAAATATCAGACAAATATCAGAATTTTGTTAAAGGTCAATTAATAATGACTTAGTCAGTTTTCTTTTTTCTTCACACTGAAAGTGAGAGCGCATCTGTGGGTGGAGCTACAAACCAAATACTGTATTTTCCAGACCGTAAGTCGCTCTGGAGTATAAGTCACATCAGTCAAAAATGTGTTTTGAAAAAGAAAAAAACATATATTCAAGTCCCACTGGACTATACGTTGCGTTTATTTAGAAAATGATTTCCAAATGATTTCACATCACCCGCTGCTGCTATTATCTCCTCCTCGCGTACCTTAAAGCTTGGTTGTACTCGCGTTGCTGACATGCTGCTCTTGCTCTCAGCTGTTGTTGCTGTGCGTTAGGGAACGTAAATGCACCATACGTCATCATCACGTCGCTATATCATTGATATGACTTTTTTATCGTGTAAAAAATTATACCGGTATTATCGTGAACGGTATGCTATGGCACACCCCTACCGCCTAGCTCGATTCTAGTGACAGCAGTGGCCGTTCACCCCTCACTCAAGTGCAGAAGTTTAAGGCTTAATATAATTTAAACAGATTAGTTAGAAAAAAATTCAACCCCCTCACAGTTGTCATGAAGGGCAAAATTAGCTGTACAGACCAAAAACACTTTTTGTACCAGGCTGTAAACAAATTATTTTATACTGTAAAGTTGGCCATTTTCAACATGGAGGTCTATTGACTCCCTTTTGGAGCCAGCCTCAAGCGGCCAATCGATGAATTGCAGTTTAAGTCACTTCCGTTAAGGCTTCATCAGAGAGATCGGAAGGTTGCCCCTAGCTCCAGGCTGCGTCCGAAAACTCTAAATTGTTGCCTTCTGAGGCAGCTTTCCAAGGAAGGAAGGCATCAAGGCATGTTCAATGTTAGGTTTACTTCCTGTCTCCTGAGATACCTATGCGTGGGCGTACAATAAGAATGTGATTGGTCGAGTCTGGTCAAGTTCGAAAAAAATAAAATGGCAGCCAAGGAAGCGACTGGAGCACAAATTTAGTGTAAATAAAGGTACATTTTCACTTTTTACACCTTTTAATTGCATTTTTAGCGAGAAATTAGTATTGTAGTTTTCAAATATGTGATTAGTTATCACAAAGGCGCTCTCTGTTTATATTTCAAACACGCTGCCTTTGAAGTGTGTCCGAAAGTCTTTCTCTGAGCTGCCTTCATGCCTCCGAAGTCATTTCCTCATGAGGCAGCGAGGCAGTGGCGAAGCTACGGGTGGGCCTGGCCGGGCCTGGGCCCGCCCACTTTGAGTTGTGGCCCATCCAATCAGAAGGCCATTTTCCAGACAAATGTGTAAATAATTTAACAAAAATAAATAATAGTACTACGAATAGATGTCTTATCACACTATAATTTCATATATGTAATAAAATTATAAATATAATTGAAATATAAAATATAAGTGCAAGTTTGCATGTTCAAGCAGTTTCGCAGTTTTCTTTTACCCTATTGGTGCACACGCTTGTCAACATGAAACGTTGAATATGATTCGTCAGTCATTGTTAGTTCCGCCTACGCGCGATTGAACTGAATTTGAAAATAGCGAGTCGCAAATCATCGCGTTTAACAGCCTTTCCACGATGACATCTGCTGTTGTCTGTTTACTTTTGGAGACAGAGACTATACATCACTCATGGAAATGTTGGATTACTGAGGACATCTTTTCAAACGTCGTCAAAATGAAACGAGCACGTATTACTTTGATAATGACTAATGCTGTGTCAAAGACTGTTCTTCACCACATACTGTATAAAAAACATATAACGTTACGCTCATCGATGATAAATGCTCGTCTGAGAAATGTATTTCTGCTTTTCTTTGCGCGAAGGGACATATTATGATCAAAGATATTGGACTTTGTTATTATGATCGAGACTTTCTCCATCTTTAACCAGAAGCCCCGTCTCAGACTAATACAATAGGACATCTAAAGGTGAGTTCAGACATTTTCGTAATGTTTATAGTGGTGTCATTATTATTTACAGTTTATAGTCAGGAGTATTACTCCATTCAACTATTTAAGGGGGCAGACTCTGTGTTGTGTCATAGGCTGTATGATTTACTGTTGTTGGAATAAAATGTACACTTAAATGACAACACATGCAATTTTGTATTGCGCCATGTTGTTTGATGGCCATTTTCTCATTAAATAACAATCTCTCAAACGAGTTCTTTAGTAAAAGCAAATAACTATTGTACCTGTTGAATCTGTCATATCCTATGACGCTTTCACGTCATGCATTTTGCTGACGAGGAATGACAAATTATTGTTCAGAACTATGTTCACGTAACGTAAATAACGTAAAAACGAATTCCTTTACTAATTCAGTTTATATTGATTTCTGTGTTTTCAAGTGGATTAATAATTTGGTGTGGCACTGCCCATAGACTGTATAAAACAGGCACAGCCCCACCTGCCCATATACTGTAGACAAGCTACTGTTGGTTATTTATAAGTTGTTTTATAATTTTGGCTTAGGTAGCGTGCACACCAACGTTTTTAAACGCAGCTGAAAACGCCTGGAGGACGCCAAATACCAGCTGTTTTTTCAGCCTAGGGCTTTGGTTGCTGTGATACTTGAACTGTGAGCCGGTTGGTTGTTTTGATATTTGTCCCGCCCTTCGTCCACTGTGATTAAACGGCCGTGTGAGAACTTACATTGACGAGCTGAGCTTTTTCAATAAATGGACAGCTGCTGGCTGTTTTGAAAAACGCCATGCTTCCATTGGGAAAAAAACATACGTCCACCACGGGCGTAAAAATTTGTTGTGCACGTCCCCAGTTTATGTACATTCTGTGCTTTGCCCACCCTGTTTTATAAAGGCCCACCCACTTAAACATTTCTGGCTTCGCCACTGCAGCGAGGCAACGAGGCACTCCCTTGAGTTTTCGGACGCAGCCCCAGTCTCAAATTGTTGTGGTTACTGTTCCTTTAAATAAACAGCCAATGACATTGCAAGGGAGGCGCTTGAAGCGCTCTGATATTTTTTAAGGTGGAACGGATAGTTAGGCGAATAAGGAGCCAGCTCGAGTTCGTTGATTGTACGGATTTTCTCTAAGTAACGTTACCGCAACATTGCTTCATTGTTGAGTTTGTATTTATATGTAATTTAAACTTGATCATCGTTCGATCCATTTATTCCCGTACTATTGCTGTGAATCCTTACGACCGCGTCCCCTGAAATGGCCGCCACTACCCAGAATGCAATGCGAGCTAAAATTTTATCCCGAAACCGTGTGAGAATAAAACTTTATTAAAAATGCTGTTGTTATCTAGCCTGGTTAGCCAGACCTACATCAAGATGTAAGGTCTGGCAACTCTTCACACAAACGGCTCAATGCAAGGGGTGGGATATAAGGTTGTCCCTCAAAATGCCTCTGCACGCAATAGGATAGCGCTATGACCAATCAGAGCAACGAAGAACGAAGTTTTCAAGTAGGAACCGTTGCAGCTCTGTCGTCATCATGTTAAGCCCGCCCCACAGACGCTACACACGATGTGATTGGCCTGACCAAATTTTGGTTTTTGGAGCTGTTAAGTGTATTGTGAGTGCCTAGACTAAACCCTGGCAGCAAATATATTTTGCGGCCGCTAGGGTGCGTCTAGATTTCTAGGCTAGTTGTTATCATTTATAATTGTATTTGACAACAACACAAACTAAATATATACAAATATGTAATTATATAGTGCATTTCTGCATCTGTAGTTTAATTAAATTTAATGTGACAAAGCTAATCTGACGGTATAAATCCAAGCAATTTTGGTGCGGGGATGTCGCGTCATCTGCTTACTCACCGCAAAATGCTGTATATATCGTCATTTTGTTTGTATCTATGCATGTTGTTGTGATTCGTATTTAAACAGAATAAAAAGTTTTTATTTTCTGAGCAAACAAGATGGTGACCCCCGGGGAGTTGGTGCCCAACACATACTGTGTTTTGATGTTTGTCAGAGTCATGTTAATAAAAAAACGGAGTAAGTTACATACCTTTGAATTGAAATATGACCCTCAGTCGCAGGCCTTGAGAAAATACTCCTACATGGCAGGGCACACGCAGTTGACCCCATTTCTCACGCTCTTACGACCAAATCAATTTTTTTCACGCAGGCTCGTGCCCACCATTAAGATCCCCGTGGTGTGTAATAGCAATCATCACTATTGGAATAATAATTGCCTTATATATAACTGTAAATACTGTGCAACGCCCACTTCTATCTGTCTGCCTCAATCAGCAGTCTAAAGTACTTGTCAAAATCAAAATGATGCGATAGCCAATCAAATCAAAGAAGGTGGAGTTGTTTACAGTAGCCGGAGCGCGAGCTACAAACTACAGAGCGAGTACACGTCTGCGCGATGTTTCTGATTGTTAGCGGTGGTGAAAGTGCAACACACGATGTAAGTAACTAAACCAGTTAGATTTAAGGGTTTCAAGCGTACCTTTACTTTCTACTGAGAAGAACCACCTCACCACTTCTCATGTTGCTTGTATTTTACCGTAAAGAATCAAAGGGGCTGCGCAGTCCGTTCCGACCGTTGTCAGACCGTTATGACACCAGAAAACCGCGAGAGTATGTCGAAATGTTACAAAATGGTCCGCCTTTACCATTTCTCTCGCGGTACTCTGACGTCATAAGGGTCTGCGCAACACCATACAAAGCGTCAAGGTCTGGATGAAAAGCAAGCCTTTCCATATTCCACGCACGCAGATACGCTCAAAAAACTGCAGATTTAACCTCTTAATTAAAAATAAATGTAACTCTGTCATTTTTTTGGTCTAGATAGAAGCCTAATCTTGGGTCTTGTTTTAAATGAGACAACTTTACTTTTGTCACTGAAGTATCGCTGCTGGAGGTGAAAATATTAAACAGAAGACATTTTATAGCAGTTTAAATATATTTTAATATAAAAAAATAATGCAATGCACAATCATTTTATAAAAAAAATGATACAAATGTTAATGTTTCACAAAATAAATAATGTAAACATGAAGCAATAAGTCTCAAGTAGTTTGATAAAAATGTAAAATTAAAATCACAAAAAAATGTCGTTTGTGTCACTTTTTAAAGAGATAGTTTGGCCAAAAATGATATTAAATCCATGTTTTACTCACCCCCAAGCCGTCCGAGATGCATATGTCGAACACTTTTCAGTTATTTTAGAAACTGTCTTAAGGGGGTCGCACACCGGACGTGCAGCTCAGCTCCGCATCGAGTCACGTCTAGGACAATTCAGAGGTTAACCGGAGTGCACATTAAATAGCGCGAGCATTGAAGATGGGTCGAGGCTGGGTCGTCCAACATGACAATGACCAGAAGCACGCAGCCAGAATAACCAAGGAATGGCTCTGTAAGAAGGATATCAAGTTTCTGGGATGGCATAGCCAGTCTCCAGACCTAAACCCAATAGAGAATCTTTGGAGGGAACTCTAACTCCGTGTTTCTCAGTGACAGGCCAGAAACCTGACTGATCTAGATAAGATCTGTGTAGAGGAGTGGGCCAAAAAAAATGAAAAACGAAACGTTGACCTCTGTAATCGCAAACAAAGGCTACTGTACCAAAAATTAACATTAATTTTCTCAGGTGTTCAAATGCTTATTTGCAGCTGTATCATTCAAATAAACAGTTAAAAAATCATACATTTTGATTTCTGGATTTTTTAGATTATGTCTCTCACAGTGGACATGATGCACCTACGATGACAATTTCAGACCCCTCCATGATTTCTAAGTGGGAGAACTTGCAAAATAGCAGGGTGTTCAAATACTTATTTTCATCACTGTATTTTAGCATTGTTGTTTAATAGAACCATGTGTTTGTTGGGTTTTGATACTTTATTTGCACCAATTATTATTGTCTCATCAAGACAAAGTTGTCATTTTAAAAGCTTTTGCTCCCTTAGGTCTATTTTTATTACCAAAAAATATCAGATTACTTGATCATCCTGAATTATCAAAATAATAGTGAAAACTCTATAAATTGGTTAAAACATTTAAAAATCTTGTGATTTCAGTTAAATAAAAGGATATTTTCTATTCATATATTTCATCATTGAGGATTTCTTAAAACTTCGTCCTGAAGTCTCAAGGTGAAAAACTCGTTTTATACTAGGTCTTAAAGGGGACCTATCATGAAAATCAGACTTTTTTCATGTTAGGTGCTATAATTGGGTTCCCAGTGCTTCTATCAACCTAAAAAATATGTAAAAGATCAACCCAGTAACTTATTTTTGGTAAACCATGCTCTCCAAGCATGTGGAAAAAATAGCTCATTGAATTGGCTCCCCTTGTGATGTCAAATAAATCTTTTTGTGTCCCCAGAGTATGTGAGCAAAAATGTGCTGTTTTGGATGTGTCCTTTAAAATGCAAATGAGTTGATCTCTGCACAAAATGGCAGTGTGGTGGTTGGATAGTGCAGATTATCGGGCGGTATTATCCCCTTCTGACATCACAAAGGGAGCCAAATTTCAATGACCTATTTTTCACATGCTTGCAGAGCATGGTTTACCAAAACAAATTTACTGGGTTGATCTTTCACACATTTTCTAGGTTGATGGAAGCACCGGGGAACCAATTATAGCACTAAAACATGGAAAAAGTCAGATTTTCATGATATGTCCCCTGTAAAACTTTTTTATAAAGGACATAAAAGTGTTAATGTTATAAAAGTAAATAACTATAATTTGGCATCTGAACTATTTGGGCCCCCAAAGATTATTTTTATTAGTAGTAACGTGGGTGTGGTAGATGGCCCAATGTTATATTCTTTCATAGGGCCCAAAATTGCAAGTCGCCTAGTTGCATGTCTTCCCTAAAGGTACTTAGGGCAGCTTTGACACAAACCTTACATTGGTCTAAAAAATTAAAATAAGATATTAGATAGACAACAAAATATCAAACCATATGACCACCGCAAACAATTTCCACACTTTTAAAGTGCTAAAGTAGTTACTTGTGGATTATAAGATGATGTGCCTTACCATCAGAGGTGCTTTACCATATCCTACATCACATATTTAGATTTTGGACGTCTGCTCACTTTATATCTTATATCAGAATATTATATTACTGTTAAGTGAATATTCATTCCTACTATGAATATTAGTGGCGCTGTCAACATTAGTGTTTGTAACACTACCCTATTATAAACCTAAATCTGGACAAACTATTGTTGGAAAGCTCAAATAGTATAATTTTCATATTTCATTACCATTTGGGGAAAATTATGACATAGTA
Organism: Paramisgurnus dabryanus; assembly: GCF_030506205.2. Taxonomy (NCBI): domain Eukaryota; kingdom Metazoa; phylum Chordata; class Actinopteri; order Cypriniformes; family Cobitidae; genus Paramisgurnus; species Paramisgurnus dabryanus. Next base: position 11,999,734 of record NC_133359.1, on the reverse strand, counting down.
AAAGTCAGTTTCTAAAAGGTAACGGGCCCACATGTAGGCCAAATTTGTTTTTGCATATTATAACACTAAACCTCTACTCTAATCCTAAAAAATCATGACAAGCTATATATCATCGGAAAGCTCTCAGAATGTAGTTTTAACATTTCAAACCCTTTTTGCATTAATAATAATGCGGTGACAGTAATTTATTAGTTTGTGAATATACAAGAATATGCAGCAAAATATAGTGGTAGTTGTTGGTAAAACCATTAAAAGTGTGACAAACCTCATTTTTATGATTTTAACTTGAAATTTGTATTACAACTACTTGAGACATATTGCTTCATGTTTACATTATTGTGTGAAACATTTACATTTTTATACTTTTATATATAAAATTAATATGTTATTGCATTATTTTTAGCTGGTTTGCCAGCTAAAACTGCTATAAGGTAAACTGCTATAAAAATATTTATATTTAATATTTTCACCTTCTAACACATCTGTGAAAAACCCTAAATTGTCTTCTTTAAAACAAGACCGAGATTAGGCTTCTAGCCCAAAACATCCCAGAAAAATTTTCATTTAAAGACGTAAATCACATTGTCACCCACCACTCAAACGGGATTTGCGCCACATAAGGGGTTAAAATGCGACGAACCGTGTGTCCTGTATCATAGCTCCATGAAAGACCTTTGCAGCAAAAAAATCCGCGTGAAAATCAGTTCGGTATTCACTGAGATATGATTAATTAAATGCGCTGATAGCTCATTCCACCTGTCATACAGATTACACTGAGTGGAGCGGGTGACCGATCTAAGATGGCGGCCCCACGGCTCGACCGCGTCAGTAGGCAGTAGCGGTCGATAGGGCGTCTACCTATATGATGTCTATGGTTTAAACGGCAGGGGAGACGGCGGTTATATAACATAACATTAAGGGGGGTGCTGTCTTTCGTTGCCATTTAAACTTAATTAAAAACATGTAAAGTAAACTGAATATATTACATTTAAAATGTTTAAAGTAGAAATGTATACACAAATGATGAATTACTTTATTTTTTGTATTATATGTAATAAAACACGACATACGTTGCTCAGTACAACCCCCATTATCTGTGCTTTGGTACAGCCCACTGTCAAATTGATTTTTCGCTCTTGGTCTTTGTTGCTTTCACCGGTTTTGTTCCTAAAACAACAAAATCAAACATTTTGTGGACTGTCGTTTTAATCGTGTCACAACGGTATGTATACGTTTCACCAAACATATCTTAACTGTAATAACTTTCTACGGAAATGCATTTTTATGTCGATAGAAAGCGTGTTGAATAGTTAGCTAGCCACCATCATTCATTGTACTCAATGAATTGCTACACTAGGCCAATGTTAGCTAACCATGCTAGGAGTTTAAATACATTTCCTTTGTTTACGAGAAACAAATGATATTTGTGGTAAACGGGTATTTGTAATTATGGACGTGTAGTTTCTAAATCTAGTTTTTGATCTCCATGTTAGCACTATGCTAATGGTAAGATATCATTTTTAAAGGTCTGGTTTGTGCTGTTGACTACGTGGAGTATGTAGTTAACCCATATATATTAAACCTGTGCTTTCTGGTCTGGCTTATTTACATATTGTGTGTTGTGCGCGTTTTGGAGTAGTTAAAATAATAAAAATGAATAGTTGCATTATTTTTTCCTAAAATCTAATAGGGGGCCATAAAAGTGCCACCTATAAAAGGTTGGTTATAATTATTCCCCACTGAAATTGCATTTGAAATGAACACACATATTGATCTATTTAAATCCCGTAAAGATGGATGAAAGGCTGTATGGATCTTTGCCCAATGCCCCTTCGGAATATCTCCAACAATGGTGAGTGTCCAATATTTGTGATCAATTGGCACCCGCCAAGATCCAACTGATGTTATTATGCTGCTACAACCTTCAGCATTTGCGTTTGATTTTTAATGCTACTAACCTGTGCTAAGTCTAACTAAGTCTGTGTCGGCTTGCACGAAAATAACAATAATGGCAGTTAATGCTCAGTTATAATATATGGAAATTGTTTTGATGCTTCGAGCTGTTTTTGTTTTCAATGCACCTGATGTCCTCCTGCATTTACAAATTAACATGATTTTATTTTGCAGCAATGTAATGGTTTGCATTCCTTAAAACCATACCGTTTTACACAATATACATTTATTCATTACCCACATGAACATTGCTGTATACTTTAGTATTTACTATAGTAAACTGTAGTGAGTTGTAGTATAGTAATTACTACACTTTGTTAATGTATACTGTAGTATTCACTATAGTGAAGTGTTGTAGTCGAGACCGCCTAAACTAAGGCCAAGACCAAATGAGATCGAGACGAGACCAAGACTTTGAGAGCCGAGACCAAAGACAAACGAGACCGAGACAAGACCATCAAAAATGGTCTAGTAGCAAACAAATTGTGTCTAAAATCAAAGTCATTTAATAACCCATTGTTTATTGAATGATTGTGTAAAATCAATATCACGTTTTCAAATCACACCTTTTTTGCAATCACATCTTGGATATTGTGCGATTCTTCCCCTATTCATCTCTTACTGGCACAACAATGACAAAATAAATTGAATAAGAAATAAGTCAGTGATTGCTTTTAAGCCAAAAGTTTTACATCTGATAATCACTTTAATGATGTTAACACATAAACCAGACAATGCACCAGCAATTTTGTGTAATTCTCATAGTTGTGGTCTTGACGGGTTTTAGAATAAAATTTAGAGACGAGTAAATCTGAGACCAGAAAATGGTCTTGAGACTGGTTTCGAGTACTACAACTCTACTATATTGAATTGATAAACTGTAGTAAATACCAGGGATGCGCCAATATATCGCCCTGTAAATCGTATTGGCAGATAAAAGCATTTCCCCCCTCTATGGGACATAAAAAAGCAGCCGATGATCAGGGCAGATTATGTCTTGAAAATCAAAAGAGGAAAAAAAAATGCATCTCGTGCTGTGTGATTATTTTAAAATTCGTTTACAATGACAACAAAATTGCAATTTGTACTATAATACTGTTTGAAACAAGGAGTATGTAAAAACGGTATCTATCGTTATCGGCAGATCAAATATCGGCAGCACAGGAATTTTCCCTAGGAAATATTGCAGGATGCTTTTAAAGGTGGGGTGCATGATCTCTGAAAGCCATGTTGACATTTGATATCACCTAAACAATTTGATAGACCCACCCCACACATACACAACCCAAGCAGCGATGTCGGTTAGTAGACACGCACCTTACTGCTGATTGGCTACAAGTGTGTTTTGGTACTCATGCTGACTCTGACTTTGGACCTTTCCAAAGTGTTTTGCAAAAATCATGCACCCCGCCTTTAATGTTTTCTGTGATAGGGTTCAAAAACAATATAGTATTAAAAGTAAATTTGACTAATGTTTACCACAGAAAGTACTAAAGTACGCTACTGTATATTTTCATGTGGGAATGAATAATATATTCCTATAGCGCTTGCCACTTTTCACAATTTTACATTTTTTGCTTTACAGAAAACGCATTTTAGTACAAACAGAGACATGAGAGAAACAATATAGAAATAAAGATAGAAAAATAATAGAAAACATGAGAAATATACAATATATAGGAGACATGGAATTTAAATAAGTGATATTATAGCTAATTATACCATGTACATTACCATTACTGACTGACTTATGTATGTGTGTCTAAAAAATAGGGTCACATAAACCAGTGGTTCTCAAACTGGGGGCCCCCAGTTTTATAAAATACATTAATTTATCATGATTTCTGTGTAATTAAAGCCATAAAAATAAGTCTACTTACCAACAGCATTACTTTGTATAATTGAATGTTTTGTTTAATTAAAATGTTAAGTTTTAGAACAGTTTTTTGTTATACATTTTCTTTGGGGGGGACGCAAAGGAATGCACCGTACACAAGGGGGGCCGCACGCTGAAAAAGTTTGAGAACCACATAAACAACATAATATGTGACCCTAGACCACAAAACCAGTCATAAGTCTAAATTGTAGCAATAGCCAAAAAATACATTTTATGGATTGTATGTAAAATTATAAATTTTTATGCCAAAAATTATGTTCCATGAAGATATTTTAAAAATGTCCTACCGTAAATGGATCAAAACTTTATCTATCATTAGTAATATGTGTTTCTAAGGACTTTTTTGGAAAAGGCGATTTTTATAAAATTTTTTGCACCCAGATTTTATCTTATCCAAATATCATCCAGTCCTCACAAACCATACATCAATAAACAGCTTATTTATTCAGCTTTCAAATGATGTATAAATCCTAATGAAAAAAAGTACCCTTATGACTGTTTTTGTGGACCAGGGTCACATATGGTCATAGTAAATGTTAAATGGCCATCTCAATACATGCCAGGACAAATGAGGTTATCCCCCATTTTATTTTTATAATAGGGTTCAGTCAGCTCAACAGCATCTACAAGCCCTTCAGGCACAGTATCCACACATGGCTAACGGCAATGCTGCCTATATGATGGAGGGACACAGAGAAGAGGCGGGCATGCAGCCTCCTGTACAGATGCCTGTACACCCAGAGGATGCTGCCCAACAAGAGCCCGGTGCACCACAGAAAGGTACAGTGGTTTGAAATTTACAAAGCACTACTGAATACATACTCTAATATAGTTTAGTAAATACAATTTTTAAACCTCTTCCCAGCACCTGCTAAAGGCAAGAGAGGAAGACCAGCAAACAAAGAACCCAAAGAACCTAAAGCCCCAAGAGCCAAACCTGGACCTAAACCCAAAAAAGCAAAGGAGGATAAGGACGCCCCGCCTGCTGAAGGACAGGAGAAGATTGATGGTACCTTCAAGAAGGTGAAGAGGAAAGTGGATCGCTTTAAAGGCATGTCTGAAGAGGAGGTCATGAAGAAGACTCTACCAGACATCCTCATCCCTAACCTAGACTATGTCATTGTAAGTTTGTCTGTCTGGAAAACCTTTTTGAATTAGCTAAAAAAAATAAAAGTTTGAACAATGATGTGTTTCTTATTTTATTAATACAGATCGGAATTAATCCAGGGTTGATGGCGGCTTACATCGGGAGATGGTTTCCTGGTCCAGGAAATCATTTTTGTAAGTATACTTAAATTCAGTTTATCATTGGCTCTACAACCTTAATGTTAAATTAAAACAAATCTGCAATTTTATCTTTCAGGGAAGTGTCTTTTCCTATCTGGATTCACAGAGAAGCTACTAAATCACATGGATGATGACAGTTTGCCTGAGAAATATGGCATTGGCTTTACAAATATGGTGGAAAGAGCGACTCCAGGAAGCAAAGATCTTTCGAGGTACAGTAGGTGCTTGATGCTGCTTTCAAGGCTTGAAAATAGTAACATGATGTTCCCCTAACCTATTTTTTCCATAGTAAGGAGCTTCGAGAGGGTGGGAAAATCCTGGTGGAAAAAATCAAGAAATTCAAGCCGCTCATAGCAGTTTTTAATGGAAAATGTAAGTGTACCTAAAGAGACACTCCACTTTTTATTTTTTAAATATGCTTCTTTTCCAGCTCTCCTAGAGTTAAACATTTGATTTTTACTCTATTGGAATCCATTCAGTCGATCTCCGGGACTAGCGGTACCACTTTTAGCATAGCTTAGCACAATCCATTGAATCTGATTAGACCATTAGCATCACAGGAGGCGCAATGTTATTACGCAGTGCCTGGAAATAGTCCCCTGCTATTAAAAGTTACCAAGGGAACTATTTTCAGGTGCTGCGTAACATCATTGCGCCTCCTGCAGCCATGTTACAGCAGCAAAATCCTTGATTATTATGCCAGAATGAGAGTATAGTTCCTAGCCATATCTGCCTAGAAAATCGCAACTTTTAATTTTCGGTCTTAGTACACGATGTAACTACAGAAGAGTCAAGTTTTAAATAGGAAAAATATCAAAACTCTTTGGTTATTTTTGAGCGCGATGCTAATGGTCTAATCAGATTCAATGGATTATGCTAAGCTATGCTAAAAGTGGTAGCGCTAGACCCAGAGATCAGCTGAAAGGATTCCAAAACGGTAAAAATCACATGTTTAACTTTACGAGAGCTGGAAAATGAGCATATTTTCAAAAAAGTGGAGTGTCCCTTTAAGGTATAAATTCAATTGTATCTATTATTGTTTTTTTTACTGCTAACCATAGATACAGAATTTGAATAATACATTTGTTACATTTGTTTCAGGTATTTATGAAATGTTCTGTAGAGAGATATTTGGGAAAAAACCCAAAACTCTTGAATTTGGTCTACAGCCTCACAAGATCCCAGACTCTGACACAGTAAGACTCAATCTTTTTTGTAATGTATAATTACAATATCTTGTATAATTGCATGTATTACAGACTTTTTTTACTTTTCGGTAGGCATTGTATCTGATGCCCTCTTCCAGTGCCCGCTGTGCTCAGTTCCCACGTGCTCAGGACAAAGTGCATTTTTACATCAAGCTAAGAGAGCTTAGGGATCAGCTGAAGGGTGTAGCCAAGGCTAAGGAAATCGAGGAAGTGAACTATACCTTCGATCTCGGACTGGCCAAAGGTCTGCTTCACAAATTAAAGACTGTATTTGTCTAGTCTACTTTGTCATATTGTATACCCATTTTTTTATTTTTCTTGCTTACAGAGGATGCCAAGAGAATCGCCGTTAAGGAAGAACAGTACGATCCTGGTTATGAGACGGCTTATGGGGGAGCATATGGTGAACCCGTACCTGAAATGGGTCAAAGCAATGGATATTGTAACTTCTCCACGTCTGAGGAAACAGGTTGGTAGCGTCTTAAGAACCCGAAAGGAAATTGTGAATTTTTGCTCAACTACACCGTTAGCTGCTTTGCTAAATTGATGTCTGTACCTTTAGCGGAAGCTGCGGAGAAGGCACCTACGAATCCCAACCCAGCTGGCCAAGTTCAAGATGGTCAGTGGATGATGCAGTCCTTCGCTGATCAGATTCCAGACATCGGAAACTCCTCTCAACCCCAAACCTGGGGCGTATGAGGACGGACCACGATGAGGGACTTCATGCGAAGCCAGTCGGAGGAGTTCCTGTGCTCTTCCGCAAATGCCGTGCCTCCTGTCAGGTCTCCAGAACCTATTCAGGAGTTTTAAAGTGCACTGGTTTCCTTCTCCTGATAGTCTGTTACATTTTAATGAGATCAGTGTGGTTTGCCACATTGTGTTAGGTGGGCGGGATTTATAAAAAGATTTCAGGAATCGCAGTGTCATGCACAAGGAGAGTCCAATGGCTGCTATGCTCTGAAAAGACTTAACCTCACAACTTCATGTGGAGGCCCTCAAGATCTTGGATATGTTTATCTAAGAGAGACTCTTGAAGAACTGTTTTTGCAATGAATTTGAATTTGAATAGATCTTTTTAGGAAGTAGCATTTCTATTGAATTGGAATATATATATTCATCTTTTACATTAATGATTTAGTGTTGGGAAGTCCAGTCCTACTCGCAGAGCAACTGTCCTGCTGAGTTTAGCTTCAACTGTAACGAAAAACACCTAAAATAGTTCATCAATGCCTTCAGGTTTACTTAAAAAGTATAGGTAGGTGTGTGTTTGATTGCAATGGAACCATAGATATATATGTACATAGATGCCTTATTAGTTGCTGTTATACATAAAAGTCATTCTGTGTTTGGTGTTGTTGTGGAGACCCAAACATAGTAATTGCTAAACTAACGCAATACAAGGCCAACCAGCAGTAAGGGGCGTGTCTACTAACCAACATCGTTGCCTGGGTTGCGTATGTGTGGGGCGAGTCTAACAAAAGAAAGTCCAGATTCTACTGGGGTAGGGGCGTGATTGTTTAGGTGATTTCAAATATCGACATTGGCTTTCAGAGATCATGCACCCCGCCTTTAAGATGCCACTTAAAATCTACAAAGTGGTTCTTTAAGTTTTTACAACCACAAGTTTTGCAATGTTGTGTCTTGGTCAAATGTGGAATCTATGTATACATATCTATGGCTGGTACTCTACAGGACGGACGCTGAATTGGATACACCCGTTTTAGAGTTATTATTGTTACTTTCAGTAGTTTTAGTGTACAGTGGTTTAGAGCACTGGTTTATTGTATTACTTTCATGTGATATCAGGGACTGATACTTGATTTGCTCATAAGGAGAGTTCATTTCGTTTGGTATTTTTAAACAAAAACATACTATGTTGTTTTCTTGTGCATTCATATTTGAAAAATAACTACACGGTCCTTTTAAAGCCTGAATTTGAAGCAATGTCAAATCCAGCAATTTTTATTACTTCTTTTTAAAAGTGCATATGAAAAATTTGTTGCAATGGCATAAATGGAAACAATGTTACAATTAGTAATGATTGTACGTAACAATATTTCTTTAAATGATAGGGAAATATGTTATCAAAGTTTAAAATGTGAACCTAACCACCTCTTTATCTTCTGCAGTACTGTAAGTCACAATACTTTGTGACCGTTTATACATCTCATGAACATGCCATAAATTGAGGATTGTTCCAAATGCTCTTAAGTGGTTCTATTTTTTTTAACTCACTGTAAACATTATTCTTTCATGATCTTTTTTGTTTATTAAAATGCTATTATTTTGATGTCAGTTTATGCACATTTATATAACTGACATTACCAGGTCTAAGGAAGCAGCTTAAATGTAATTTTATATTGCATCTTTTAAGTCAATCAGAAATTGGTCACTGATAAATGATCTACATGGATTTAGATTTTACATGTTTTAAGCACTGTTAGGTACATTACAGTCCTGAATCAAAAGAGCATAATAATTGTATTAAAACAAATCACTTATCATGAAAAGGGATCAAGAGTTGGTGCTGAAGATGAAGGGCCTTAATGGAGTCTTTGAATATAAAAATATAAAAGTGGCAGAATATGCCTGTTTAGATGACCTCAGTACTTGGATTATTCAGATGTAAAATCAAGTTTCAGACCTTCTTGAGAAAGTTCTCATCCACATCAGTCTGAACATTTCACTTGTCACTTTACATATGTGCACCAGATGTGACCACATTTGAGGTGACCAGTCAATGATCCTGAATATAAGCACAAAATTAAAAGACAATCTTTATTATTTAAAGGGACACTCCACTTTTTTGAAAATATGCTCATTTTCCAGCTTCCATAGAGTTAAAGGAATAGTCTACTCATTTTCAATATTAAAATATGTTTTTACCTTAACTAAGAACTGTTGAATCATCCCTCTATCATCTGTGTGTGTGCACGTAAGCGCTGGAGCGCGCTGCGATGCTACGATAGCATTTAGCTTAGCCCCTTTCATTCAATGGTACCATTTAGAGATAAAGTTAAAAGTGACCAAACACATCAACGTTTTTCCTATTTAAGACGAGTAGTTATACGAGCAAGTTTGGTGGTACAAAATAAAACATAGCGCTTTTCTAAGCGGATTTAAAAGAGTAACTATTTATGGCGTAATAGCACTTTTGGGAGTACTTCGACTCGGCGCAGTAACACCCTCCCTCTCCCATTATGAGGGTGAGAAGGGGAGCGGACTTTTCAGGCGAGTCGAAGTACTCCCAAAAGTGCTTTTACGCCATAAAATATAGTTACTCTTTTAAATCCGCTTAGAAAAGCGCTATGTTTTATTTTGTACCACCAAACTTGCTCGTATAACTACTCGTCTTAAATAGGAAAAACGTTGATGTGTTTGGTCACTTCTAACTTTATCTCTAAATGGCAGCATTGAATGAATGGGGCTAAGCTAAATGCTATCGTAGCGTCGCAGCGCGCTCCAGCGCTTACGTGCACACACACAGATGACAGAGGGATGATTCAACAGTTCTTAGTTAAGGTAATAACATATTTTAATATTGAAAATGAGTAGACTATTCCTTTAAAGATTAGATTTTGTTTTTGAATCCATTCAGCCGATCTCTGGTTCTGGCGTTACCACTTTTAGCATAGCTTAGCATAATCCATTTAATCTGATTAGACCATTAGCATCGTGCTCAAAAATAAACAGATTTTCAATATTTTTCCTATTTAAAACTTGACTTTTATGTGGTTACATCAATGATATTACGCAGCGCCTAATAGCAAGGGACTATTTTCGGCTGCTTTGTAATATCATTGCGCCTGCTGCAGCCATGTTACGGCAGCAAAGTCCTTGATTATTACGCCAGAATGAGAGTATTGTTCTTAGCCATATCAGCCTAGAAAATCCCAACTTTTAATTTTCAGTCGGTCTTTGTACGCGATGTAACTACAGAAGAGTCAAGTTTTAAATAAGAAAAATATTGAAATTCTTTGGTAATTTTTGAGTGCGATGCTAACGGTCTAATCAGATTCAATGGATTATGCTAAGCTATGCTAAAAGTTGTACCGACAGACCCAGAGTTCGGCTGAATGGTTTCCAAAACGGGAAAAAAAATCAAATGTTTAACTTGGAGCTGGAAAATGAGCAATTTTTAAAAAAAGTGGAGTGTCCCTTTAATACATACATTTATGTGACCCTGTCTGTGAAAACACAGCTAAAATAATTTTTGTGATTTCGTTTTCTACATAAAATCATCCTATATAATGTAACATTCCGTAAATAGATTTAGATAGGGTCACGTATACTCTATATAATTTTAGAAATTTGTTTCGTAGGTATACCTTGACAAAATGAGGTAAACCATCTCCACAGGCAGAACACACAACTTCACTGAGAAAGGACATCTTATTTCTTCATATTCGTAAGCCTCACAAAATACTGGAGAGAGTAAAAAAATCAAAAACATTTTCTATGTCCTAGTTTTCCAGTAAAGGGTTATATAAGGATAAGTTAATGGTCAAGTATCCTTACCTTTATTGATGGATTCTGGTAAGATATTTTGAGAATGTTCATTCACATTTCTCCACCTTGTAATATTTTCTTTATCCGTTAGCTTGTTTTCTTTATTATATCTACAGGATACAGGAAAATGATCCAATTTTTCCATAATGGTCAACTCACATAGAGGTGACTGGAACTCCAGGAATTCTAATAACAAAGCGGTATTATTAGATATAAACATCAGAAAATTATACAAAAAAATCAGTTTTAGGTGCAAGATCACTTACCATTTTCTTTCAAAAACAGCAAAGCATCCTTATATCCATTTTGACACATCTCAGCCAAGACCTTATAAATTGTCAAATAAATGACTGTGGGTGATTCTCGCGAAATTAGACTAATGAGGTGTCATGAAACATTTTGATAACAAAAGTAAATGCAAAGTAAGAGTATCAAAATAAGCAGCATACAGTTACAAACATCTCTTCATGTACTATTTTGCACAAAATTTTATATGAAATCATACAAATCAATTTTGTTTTTTTTCCACATTTAAGGGGAACATTTTCATTACCGCAACGTGTCCATGACTGGATTTGGGTTCTTTGACATGGAAATATTTATAAATAAAAAATGTAAAAAATAAAAAGCTTCAGTGCATGTTATACTATAAACATTTAAAGTAAAGAAGCATGTGGTATTTGGTGATCATTGGTAAATGTAGAGACAATTATAAGGAATATAAATGTGTCCAAGACCAATTTTCTCATCCTCCGCAACAATTTTCAATCATTGTTTAAGCCCTCAAGTACTTATATGTGCAAAAAAAATTGGCTTCAAGAGCTTTTTAAAAAAGATCTGATGTTGGACACCTTCTAAGTCTGGATTTCGTGAGAATCCCCCCTATTTTAGCATGTGTGTAAAATCATATTTATTTCCAAAAATGTACCTCTGGCTCTGGTGGGAAGAATGCACTGACCACTCGGTATGCGTTAATGAAGTTGATGTGAATGCTGACATTATTGTAATGTATTTCATGGAAGTAAAACGGGTTGCCGTAAGGAGAGATGTCACTCTCGCCAGAGAAAGGTGAGACTGTGATGGTCTCCCTCAGATTTGAGTATGGCATGTTGTCACTTAATGCTCCATCTACATACCTCTGTAAGAAGAGGATACAACGTTTAAAGAATTGCATTATTAATTGAGTACAAAATGATACAGGAATATTTGGCAACATACAGTCCCATGATATCTTGGAGGTACCACGCCACAATACAGTGGATAAAAACAGCTACATATGAGAGCCTGCAGACAGAGATCAAAGTGTGAATCGTAAATCTGAATCATTAAAGATTAAATCTTATCTGTTCAGATAAATAACGTGTCGAAATGACATTAGACAGCAAGTGAATTCACCTGAATGAGATCTTCTTTGGTGTCAAACTCAGAGACCACCACATTTGTCCCATCTGACACTCGTGTTAGGGACACACACAGTCGGCCGGTGGCGAGTAGATGGGCGTTGTCGGGCAGATCTCGGATCAGGATGTTTCGTATTATCTTCAACAGGTTAAAAGTGGGATGCACAGCACCCAGTGTGCCTTTCCGAGCCTCTTGGGACATTTCCAGCAAATTTTCACAGCATTTGGCTTCAAAATGCAACTACCTTTAGAACTATTAATGTTAATCACTACAATACTATTATTAAAATAAACAAAAGAGGTTAGATGTACTTTATCTACACTGGTATGTGCTTGAAGTATGTACAATGTGTAGAAATTTTTGTTTATTTTATGCTTTAAATTGCTTTAAAAACTATTAGTTGTCAAGCATAAATTATATTTGTTTTAAACAATTATGATTTAGACCTAACAATTATGTTTTAAACAGATTTTAAAGTTATAAAAACGAACCTGGAGGCATTTTGCATGCTAATATTGCACCCATGAGAGCACCGGATGAGGCCCCACAAATCTTTTTCAACCCATCGAGAAGAAACGAGGCACGATCAAATAAACAGCTGTAGACTCCACAGTAGTAAGCCATTAAAAATCCACAGCCAGAGAATGAAATATTCCATTCTTTAGACGACAACTGCATGCTCGTCAACACTTGAGGTTATGGACTGAAATAGAATCAGTATCTGGCAACACTATGCTATTGCGAAACCAAGTTTACCCATAGTGTTGTAATCACAGGGGTCAAGTAAATATACTTTAAGGGACATGTTTTTTGTTTTTCAAATCATTATTTAGCTGCACTGAACTTAAAATGTTTCTTTATTATCCCATATGAATATTTTAAAAATAATTAAAAGTTATTTTTTTGGAAATGACTCAATGTTTTTGTAATATATTGCTGTGTTCTTTGCAGATTTGTTCAAACATTTTACTTTAGACATGAAATAAAAACAAAAGAAGTCATTAACATAGAATATACTTGAGTTTATTTTTTTAATAAAAAAATTGTAAACTAAACATTCACTATGACAATGCACTCAAAAGATTGGCACTTGTGTTTTACTATGTACGTGCTATGTTCAATGTATTGACTATGTATCAGCTCTCAACCTACCCCACACACTGCCCTCAAAAAAGAAGAAACTTAGCACTTATTTTAAGAAAATCCGTAGGAAATCATTGTAGGAAATCTTTCCTGAGATGTTGTTGTCGAAAAAAGAAGTGAAATGGAAGAATTCCTCCTCTGACAGATTCACGCTGAACTGTCGCAAGACCTATAACCAACAAAGTTGTAAGATTAATTTCAGGTGGCTGTAAAAAATGATTTGTTCAATTAAGTTACCTGGTTGCCTTAATTTAACTTAAAAATATTAGTTAAAGGAACACACCGACTTTTTGGGACTTTAGCTTATTCACTGTATCCCCCAGAGTTAGATAAGTCCATAAATACCTTTTTCATCTCCGTGGGTGCCCTAACTCTGTCTGACGCACACACAGCTAGCCTAGCTTAGCACAAAGACTGGAAGTAAATGGCTCCAGCTAGCATACTGCTCTCAATAAGTGACAAAATAATGGCAACAGAAGGCGAAGCACTGCTACTTATGCAGAGCGATTGGCACAACTTTGAGTGAACTCTCTGCTACTCACCATGGGGCTTCTCAAATCACTTCACACAAGTAGCAGTGCTTCGCCTCCTCCTGAGAATATAGTCCCCAGTATGTATACGGTTAAAAGATAGCTGTGTCTCATATGACCTTGTAATTTGTACATGCTGTGAGTTTACAAATAACAACATATAAATAAGAAATGTTGGCATTATTTTGTCACTTATTTGGAGCAGTATGCTAGCTGGAGCCATTTAGTTCCAGTCTATGTGCTAAGCTTGGCTAGCAGTGGGTGTGTCATACAGAGTTACGGCACGCACAGAGATGAAAAGGGTATGTATGGACTTATCTAACTCTGGGGGATACGGTGAATAAGCTAATTCCCAAAAAAACAGTCCTTTGAGAAAAACGCAGTGTTTTTTTTTGTGATTGTTGCGGGCAAAAATTCTTGATCTTGCGACACGTTTTCTTACAAAATGTAGAGGAATATGCGGGATATTTATGCAATTTTATGTGATGAAATTGCGGGAACTTGCAAAAATTGCGGGAACTTGCAAAAACTGCGGGAACTTGCAAAAACTGTTTTCAGCTTTTGTAGCTTTTCAATGATGTTCCCGTCACATAAGCACGTCTTTTCCAGAGTCGTATAATAACAGAGTTACGAAACGCTTTGATCTCGCCGCCGCACGGTCACGTGATTCATGTAACGTTCTACAGTTCCAAACCAAGCAGGGCTGTCAATCTGTTTGCATAGGTTTTCAGCTATTTTAGGTAAATATTAGCTTGTAATGGGAATTGATCACTATACTTACTGTGTTTATAACGGTTTTTTTTACTAGGGAGTGATGGAAATACAGTAAATCAGTTAATAAAGATAAACAGTTAATTGTGACCCAAATATAACTGTGGTTATCTATACCAACTACAGCAACACAGTTTATCTTTTATTTTTGTAGCAAAATATGGCTATATAAATAGGTATCAATCTGCTAAAAACATAATACCTACACTTTTACTATATTAAAATCACAAAAAAGATCGCCAACGCGGTTATTTGTAACAGTGAAGCATAACAGAAACACACTAAATTCATATTTTAAATTCACATTAAATGTTAATATAATCATACATGATTTTCGAGGATACATCACTCGTATTACTTACCAAACACAATGAAACACATAGCAGCATTGTGAAGCAGTGTGACTTTCTTATAAGGCATTTAGTTTGTCGCTGTTGCCCCCTAGTGTTACTCGTAATATATAAATAAGATAAGTATAAAGTAGATGGCCACCAGTAATAACATATTAAACCATTAAATCTATATTATTCACACATTATACACAACTCATTAAAATATAAAAATTTTACTAGTTATTTTTAACGATAATCATTACCTACAGCAGAGTTCATAAAATATCACTGTTGACTATATTAATGAAATGTCCGAAAATGTAAAGAGAAACGGTCATTTCATCGATTTACCAGCAGGTGCCATTGAAATGAATGGGCTTCAGTGCTGCGTTTGGAACTATGCGTCACTACCGGTCACTACATGAAACGCTGTTACTTCCGCATTCCATTCTTACAACGGACGTCTATGTGAGTGTCGTAACTCTATTATTATACGACTCTGGTCTTTTCATAACGTTCCCATGGCAACAGGGGACATGGCTGTGCTAGTGTGAGGTAAATGTAAAATTCTTCAACTTTCTGCTAAGATATATGTGATTTTTGCTAGGAAAATACGGGGATTATGAAATCATGCAAGCACCGCATATTTTGTGCACGGAAATCTGCAATTTATACTGCATAAATATGCAGACTTTGGCTGATTATGCGTTAAATCATGCGATTGCATAATCGCTTTTTTTGGAGGGACTGAAAAAAGTCGGCATGTGAATTATTTGTGTACAATTTTTTGTCAACTAACATTTCTAAGTTGAATTCATTTTAAGGCAACCAGGTAACTTACTTTTTTAAGTTGAACCAACTTTTTAAACTTTTTTGAACCAACTACAATGCATAAACCTTAAAGGTGCAGTGTGTAAATTTTAGCCGCATCTAGTGGTGACGTGGCAAATTGCAACCAACAGCTCAGTACACAGCTCACCCCTTGCTTTTGAAACGCATAGAGAAGCTACGGTAGCCGACACAGGACAAACATGTCATTGTTGGAAACAACTTAATAAAAAAGTTTGCCGGTTAAGAGCTTCTGTAGAAACATGGTGGCACAAAATCGCGTCTTCCATGTAAGGGGACCCTCAGTGTATGTAGATAAAAACGTCTAATTCTAATTCTATAAAAACATAACGGTTCATATGAAAGGTCTTAATACACCCCTGATAATATAGTTTTGTATATTTTTTTGCATTTCTGTCAAGAGATTCTTCTAAAAATTACACACTGCACCTTTAAGTGCAATATAAATCCAAAACGGCCCCTTTTACCTTCCTGAAGTCCTGGGGAGAGATATGTCCACTGCGCTCTTTGTCAAACAAGATGAATTTTTGCCTCATCTGCCTCCAGAAAACCTGGACAGGCTTGGAAATTCTCAGCATGGCTTCAATACACTGGTCACTAAGTGGTCCAGCACTCATCTGATGGGGAAAGTCAAGAGAAATGCTGCGTGACTGAGTAAAAAGATAATTCATCCAGTGGTATAAGAAAAAGGACCTGGTTTGAACTTACTGGTGTCCTGGGAAGCTGCAGTTTTAGTCTGCAGGATGAGTTGTTGACCTGAGGACTGAACATGAGCACAAAGTGTCGTAGAAAGTCAGGGTACGAGACGCGTCCACTGTTTTTCACGTCATATTTGACAGCCAGCTGCTCAAATTCAGTCTGACTGAGCTCAATGCGGAGGCCCTGGAGTATCCCTGAATGAACACAAATACAACATTGTAGCAATATAAGTTTCGTTTTGTAATGTTTCCATTATCAGTTGCAGAGGTGGAAAAGTTTAGTATACCTAAGAAGGTCTTCACGTCTATCTCTCCAGTCCTCTCAGTATCCGCCTCCCTGCACTTCCTCTGAATGTGCCTCCAACATTCCTGGATCCTGGGACGCACTTTTATCTCCACATTCTCACAGTTTAGGAGCGGGGTCTGCCTCCTGCTTGATGTGGAGGGTCTCCTCAACTTCTCTGTGCTTGATGACTGGGGTGAGATACAATATGTCACAATACTCTAGCTAGCTGTACAGAGACAAATCGGAAAACCATATAAAGTAGGAAACATTTCCAAAATAACTGTACCGAATAACATCTTAATGTGCACGGTGCTGTTTTGGGGCGTTGAAGGGATGCTGGTCTATCCAGCGATGGTCTTGCAGAACCTGGTAATGATTGACCAACTTTTTCAAACCGTTTCGGTTCTCCACCAAACTTCTTTAGGAATTCTTGATATTCCAGATTTCCAAAGCCGTTAACCGGTAACATTTTCCAAAGGATTTGAAACTGGAAGAGTTGAATCCACTTTTAAGCCATAATCATAAAATATCGAGTTCTCAGCATTAGTAGCATACAATTACCTGATCGTCTGTCAGTCTCATGAAGTGGCGATCACAAATGCTCCTAAAGTCTTCTTTGGAGATTGCATTAACATTGGCATAGTCGAGGTCCGCCATCTCCCTCGAAATGGTATAAAGACGGGCTGACACAACTTCTTGTATCCTCCTCAGGACATCGGTGATTAGTAATGGACGGGTCTGATTAGGAAAGCGCATCTTCTGGATTTTCCTCAGCCATTCATCTGCTGTCTATTAGCAATGAGTTATTTAAATACACACAAAGACAGGGGTTTAGTTTCCAACAAACACACAGCTTGTAATAATATAACATTAGAAATGAAATGGTCTTTCTAACCTCTTCTTTGTGGAGGTTGAAGACTTCCAGAAATTCCTTCCAGTCAACCATGATCTCCTCTCCTTCACTTAAACTCAGTTTGGAGAGTAACTTCCTGAACTGCACATCTGAGAGATGCATGCAGAAATGGTTCAGCACTTGCCGAAACTCTCCTTGGGGTATCATGCCATCTCCAGTCTTATCAAACGCAGAGAAAGCCTAGAAAATCAAAATACGTATTTGTTTGATCTTTTTCAAACAAATTTGTTTTTCACAAATTACAGAATATGATTTTTACCTTGTAAAGAATGTCTGAGGAAGCAGTTACAATCTCTTTGACCCGCTGTATGGCACTTTCTGTGCTTAACTCCACTGGTTCTGTTAAATCCTCATCTGCTGGCCCACTAGGTAACGGAGATCCGGTGAGATGCTTCAGAAAATCAAGATATGGCAGCTTTTTGAGACGGGTGTCAAACCCAAGGCTGAAAATTGAAATGTTTTATTGTTATTCTACGATGTGAGTTTTTATGAGTAGCCACAGTATGTATTTTTTATTATTACAGGTTTAGTAGATCCTTTAGCTGTGTTTCCGTTAGCTGAAATCCATGTCTGTGCAGGAGAGAGAGGAGGTCCATTACGGTCACATGACCATCTTGGCTTTTATCCAGAACCACAAGGCTTCCACTTACTTTCTCAAAGTGACTCTTGATCCACTTCCTACAAACACAAAAACAATCTTTTAATGCAACATGTATGACATTAGCACAAATACAAATCAAGAAACATCAAGTTCTCACCTGAGGTTCTGTAGCGTGACCTCTGTGTCAGGTTTTGTCATTGAAACTGGGGGCTGTTCTTGTAAAGTGTCCTCATTTGGTGTGACTTTAAGCTTTCTTAAAAACTCTGTCTGAGTAAGAAAGCATTTTCCCTCCTCATCATACCTGTGTATTATGATTCAAACGCCCTTTTAAACATTAACAGTGATTCCAGATCAGTTAAATGCATACTCCATACACAAATGAAATTGAGTCTTTTACCTGGCCCACAGTTTTTCAAACTCCTGTGGTGTGATGGGTAAGTAATATTTGAAAAGAAGTTGTTTTAGGTCAACCTTGCTCATGATTCTCTCACCATCTTCACCCAACTGACCAAAGGCCTGGCAATAAAAATCAAAGGTTTATAGCTTAATATCACAAATTATTTATTCCAGAAAGCAGGATTAGGTGGAATTTACCTTTGAGAACTCTAAGGATCCTTTATGTGCTAGGGATGCCAGGTGGTCATGTACTTGGTCAAATGCACTGCAAAGCCAACCATCACGTCTGAAGAAAAACATCAATTGGACATCAAGATGCTGAGATGCTAAACTAGAGGTAGTTTAATAATGTAAATGTTTCTTACAAGATTTCGTGTTGATGTGGTTTCATCTTGCCGCTGGAGTTGACCTTATCGCAGAACTCGGCATAGTTGAGCGTGGCACCGGGTGTAAGGCCCACCAGATCGAGCAATTTTTGATATTCCTTATGCTTGGTTACAAACATCAAGCTGTCGAACAAAGCCCTAAAGTCATTCCGATTCACTACGCCATCTCGGTTTTTATCCATAAGACGAAAAGCGGTCAGAAGATCCTGCAATCAAGAGATTGTTTAAAAAATCGTGATACTATTAGCACAGATAATACCAAAGATATTTAATATTAACAAAATGTGTCACTGCCAATGCTACAGTATTAATGGGGGAGTTCACAACCGTCAATATGGTCGCTATAGTCCCGCCTTCCAGTAAAAAATGACATTTGATGGATGGGCTCTGTTACAGCCTTTACAGAACTATATTGTATGGTGGAAGATGATGATTTTACTGCGCACCGAGGTCGTGCTGCAAAATAAGTGCTCTTCCGCCATACCAAATAGTTCTAATTTTTTATCTGCCACATTTTATTTTGTGCCACCATACTTGCTCGTGTAACTACTCACGTAACCATCTTTGAATAGGGAAAACATGGAAGTGTTTGGTGGTTTCTAAATTCATCCCTGTTTGGATCCTAAGGAATGAATGGCACTAGGCTAAATGCTAACACATTCATGACGCGCTGTTCAAAGATTAAGTGCACGCATTGAATAAAGATAGGTGTGTATCAATTTGTCTAAGTTGAGGTAAGAACATAGTAAAATATTGAAAAACGGTGGTGTTTTCCTTTAAGGGGACATGCATTGTTTCCAATAAAAGCTCCAGCAACTGGAGTTTTTTCGCAAATGTTGAACTTTGAGTGAAACGCTCAGCTTGTCAATGTCACTTCTCACTCGCCCCTCCAATCACAGTGGAGGAGGGGCAGGACAAATATCACAACAACCAACAGGCGCATCGCATCGTTCAATGACCTGGTAAACAAAGCAGAGGTAGCATAGCAACCAAAGAGCTTAGCTGATAAAATGCTTGGCAAGCACGCAGTCGGTGTCTTTTCAGCTGCGTTTAATGCTTGGTGTACATGCCCCTTAGGTATCTAAATATTTTGGGGATCGCTGTCAGCACAGTTACTTGTAAATAAGTAAAAATGTTTAATTGCATTCATACCCCATGATATTCCTTTATCTTCTTCTTAAGTTGACTCAAACAGTCCTCAGCAGATAAAATGGTGGAAGTTTGTACATTTTCTGTCTGTCTATCCATTTCTTCATTCATTTCTGATGTTGTTGTGTCTGTTTTAAAAACAAAAACAAATAAATCATAGAATTCCAACCCAGTATTAAAATAACAAATTCAGTGTTCTGAAGAAAACATCTGACCTTCATATTTGGCCACGAAGTCAGTAACAGAAATCTGTCCACCGTTGAAACCTAAAGACTCAATGAGCATCTGAAACTGAGGACCTTCCAAGTAAATTCCACAGTCATCCAGAATCTAAAAGCATAAAAACACGATCTTAGAGGAGCTCACACTGTATCTCATTTGTAAGTTGCTTCGGTTAAAAGTGCCTGCTCATTAAACAAATGTAAAAATATTTTTTTTTCCAATCAAATGTGATGTTTTCCTACTTTACAGAAATCTCTCAGGGAGAGCACTCCTGTCGATGACATCAGACAGTCCTGAACGGTCATCCCTTGTCTCTGAAGCCTTTCTTTGAGTTTTCTCAAAACAACGTCCTGGACCGCTTGTGATTTTATATTTAATCTCTGAGCCTCGTGTGCCTGATCTTCCCTGCATAAAGCCAAAATCATGTATCACATAATTCATTCATGCAAGCCAAAATAGGATTTCAAACATTACAAACCTCTCAAGGTTACTCAGGCGCAGGTTCCCACCGTCTGCTCTCCTCTCAGGAATACCTAAATTCTTCAAGAACAACTTGTAGTTCACAGCTCCATCCTCCAAAAATGGTTCACAGAGCCTTTTGAGAGCAAATATGAAGACATTAGGACATGTGAGACTCCTTGGGTTTTACTGGGGGAAAAAGGGAAACTAACTTGCTGAAGTGATGTTCAGAGAGCTGTAGGCCGCATTGTTGGATCAGTCTTCTCAGGTCTTCTGGAGGCATGTTGTCACTTTGGATTTGGGTTGCATTGGCGATAGATTCAATCAGCATGTTATAGTTCTCAGCGAGCTTCTCCTTTAAAATGTCTTCTAACTTTGGAGTTTTACAAAACCATGATGTAACTACTATATATTGTAGCATTATATATAGTACAAGTGTACCTAAGCTTAATACGCAAAAAACAGAGACTATTAGTAACAAATTAACTGGACCCTTACGAAACAAAAAGTATATATATATATATATTTCCATATAATTTTACATATATTTAACATATTCTACCATATTCATGTGCAATATATTGAAAGCGGCAATCATTTGTATATTTTGCAATATAATGCAATATATTACATTTTATTCCATGTATTGCCAATATATAATATATTGGAAAATGTAAAGGAAAATAATATATCAAAATATATTGGTAAATATATTTTCCTTTCGTAAGGAGAGGCATTACAATGTCGGTTACCTACCGTATTCTGTGTTAGCGTGGAAGTGTTGAAAGTGTTTAAATGCGCTGAGCTCTTTTCATTTGAATTTGCTGTATGCTGAAATTTACACATAGCACAATTTACAGAAGTAAATACTAGGGAATGTTCGGAATGTATTAAATGGCCTTCTCAATATTTATAATATGCAAATTATGCTAATTTACGTTTTACAGTACAAATATTATACCGCTATTGGCCTTTGTTGATAGATAGAGTATAGGAATTGTTTGTAGTTGATAGCATCCACATGTTCAACATCCAGATGATCAGCAAGAACTCTGAACTGATCATCTGTGAGATTGATGCTGATGTTCTCCAAAGCTCTACGAAGTTCATCTCTACTAATGAAACCAGTTTTGTTCTGGAAAAAAACATGAATTAATAAGAATTTTACAGTTTATATTTTTTTAAAGGTATGTATATGGCTTACTTTGTCAACATTTAGAAAGGCTTCTATCAAACGAGGCTGTTGATCAGGTATTTGTTGTTGCAGTCTAGGTAGAATTGTTTCAATACTGCACACATCTGCAGTTTCTGGAGGTGAAGCTTTCCTGATTAAGACATTGAAACATACTTGTTACCACAATCAAAGCTAAAAAAAAAAAACACAGGTTACAACCATTGTGTTAAAAAGTTATAGGTAATTCATATTAAAAGACTTACTGTATAACTACATCTTGCTTGTCATCTTTAAACATCCCAAGGAATCTTCTCCATTTCACAGGGTCTGTGGTCACTCCAAATCTGTAAAAATAAATTAGCATTGAATAAATTTAAAACTGCATTTAGAAGTGAAATATGTCTGTGAAATCCAGGCCAAAGTCTCATAATCTAGGAGCATCAAAAATTTAGGATCAAACTTTGATTTCCATCATGGAATTTACACTTACATTCTTTGCTATTCTGTGCATTGTGTTAGCAGCATGAAGGTCATGGGTTCGATACCAGAAAACATTATGATTATTATTATTAAATAAAGTTAGTATTTACATTATGTAGGATGATTTTTTAATCAAGGAAACAGTAAATCAAAAAATATGACTTGGTTGGGGTCACAAGTATGTACCTGTTTAATAAACCTCTGGACGTGTTGTCATCCATTGAAAAGAGGAAATTACTGAAGATAGACCTGAGATCCTCGTGAGATATAAGCCCACTGTCGGTGACGTCAAATGCTTGCAAAGCCTTTTCAACAAGGTTATAATTTTTCTTCATCTGTAAAAGTCCAGTCACAATAAAAAAATAAGAACGTGTTTTTACTGAGACAAAATATGAGGTAAATCAAGCCATATTATGTTAAACTTACTTTGCTCAAAAACATGATTTGAACTTCATCCAAGTTCATGTCTGTGGACTTGCCTGAAAATGCTCTTCTGCTTGTTTTACTATTAGGCCTTGTAGTCCGATTGACAGCATCCCAGTTCAATGCTGTTTAAATAAGGGGACCATCAGAGGATATTTAACATGTATCATGTTAATTTATAAAGGAATTAAACAATAGTGTGGGCCTTAGTTGTTTTACTATTATAACCCCTATGATAAACCAAAAGTTAAGTGTGCACAAATCTTTATCATTACTTCCTGTTACTTATAGAGCATTACAAAAGCAATGCTAACAAAGCAAAGGCCAAAGGTTTGTTTCCCAGAGAACATACACTACAAAACAAATGTGACCCTGGACCTCAAAACCAGTCATAAGTTGAACGGGTATATTTGTAGCAAGAGCCAATAATATGTTGTATGGGTCAAAATTATAATTTATTTATGTAAAGATCATGTTCCAAGAAGATATTTTGTAAATTTCCTACCATAAATATATAAAAAATGCATTTGTCATTAGTAATATGGGCTGCTAAGGACAATAGTTGTATCTCAGCCAAATATTGTGCTATCCTAACAAACCATACATCAATGGAAATGTTATTTATTCAAATAATTGACCGCATGACTGTTAGTCCAGGGTCACAAATGTATTCCTTGAATGCATTGATGTCATCGTCTCATTGCAAAGTGTCACAATTCACACTTTAATTTTAATAATCATACCCAGTTTTACTGAATCTGGTTCAATCCTTCTATAGTTTTCACAATCAACGCCAAGTTTTTCAAGAAACTCCTTGTAAGATATTGTGTGAGCATTATTGGGGCTGTAGTTTGACCATAATCTGCAGGAAATAGAAAATCGTTTTATAACTCAATTTCAATGCAAACTATTAGAATGCAGTTCAAAGAAACATTTCGAATAATCAAGATGACATCCATGATGTCTGAACTTTATTTAAGGATGTAACCTGTGAAATTCCTGTTGACTCATGGGAAAACAGTAGCCTTCTAGCACTTTGCGTAGCTCATGTTGCTGTATCTGTCCATCGCTGTTGTAGTCAAACAGCCGAAAAGCCCTGGTGATGTTTTTCAGATTGTCTCCAATCTGAAATGATATTAAGCATGGCAACTGACCACAGGCATTAAAGTATTTGAAATGTATATAACTTAAATATTATTCAGCATCCCACACCTTGTCTTTCAAATGACACTGTAGCTCCCCAAGTGACCTGTTTCTGTATTTTGCACTGGTGTATGGAACTCTGTTAAGAAATATATTGCCATATGTTACTTTAAACAGACCATCTTAATGGAATAGTTCACCCCGAAATAAAAATTAGCCCATATTTTACTAACCTTAAACCATCTTAGGTCTATATGAGTTTCTTCTTTCAGCCAAACATAGTCAGGGTTATATTTAATAGTAATACTCTGGTAATATCAATATGATTTTGTAATGGCATACGTCAGAGCAGCCATATTGAGTGTGGCATTGTCCCCTATTCATAGTAATGGACTACCGTAGTAGTGTTTAATCTTGTTATCTCCAATAATTTTGGTCATTTACAGGATTGCTTGAGAGGGTGTGTAAAATATGAGCGTATTCTCATTTTGGGGTAAACTGTTTCTTTAATACAAACTTAATAAATAAATATACATAAAAACAATTATCTTTACAAATAAAAAATTACAATAGCGTACCTCTCTGTGGCCGATGAGACTTTGCAGTATTTTCTAAGAAACTCCAGATAAGGAACGGTTCCATTTTCTTTCATTTCAAGCTAATATTTGAGTTCAAAACAATAATAAATAAACGTTAAACGTGTGGCATGTAAAAATGTAGCACAATATATTAAAGTACACTGGTGTCTGTTTGTTGTAGTCTTCTTAACTTACCTTTCCCAACAGTCCATCAAATTGAGATTCAGTTAGCGGAACAAGAAACCCCTCTATTACACGTTTGAATTCCCCTTTGGTGACAGTCTTGTTACCTTCCTGGTCAAAAGCTTCAAAAGCGGCTTTCAAGTCATCTTTCCTGTCCTCGACTTTCTCAGAGAGGAGACTCTCAATGTTGCCCAAAGAAAGATTCTCATCTGCCACTGACTGCACAGAGGAGGCTGCAAATGCAAAACTGATTTTAATAACACGTTGCCTTTATATCACTGAAGAAATGAATCACTAATAAACAGTACCAGAGTCAGATTTGAGACTGTTACTTGAGGATGTACGAGAGGCACTTTTAGCCCTTGGGATGATCGCAAGTCCTTGTGTTATTGGCCTCAGATCCGTATGGGCTGAGCTTGGAAGCCCTTGTCCGGACCTCACTGATGGCACCTGAAGAATTTTTGATATTTGTAATAAGGTTTCGAAATAGTGTTTTTTTAAAATAGTGTTTTTCGTTAAAAAAATAATAATTTAGAAATGAATAACATTTTAAAGTACAAAGCTTTTAAATATTGGACCAAACAGCAGTAAGTTAGCGCCATGACTGATTAAGTCATTGATCCCTAAAAATATCGTCGTAAGAGTAACCCATATTAACCTACTTACCCAGCTTTCCACAGCTGACCTCGGTCGCATTTTAAATGATTAACACAGTTGATATTCCTGTTTATAACGAACTATAAAGACGAGAAGTCCACCCCATCCAGCCAAAGACGCTCAGGTGTTGCCATGGAGATGGCCTGACTGTTGTATGTCAATCAAGAGTTGATCCCGCCTGCTGGAATGCGCAATGTTTATGCAAGATTAACGTAAAATAATCCTGTTTAAAGTACATTTTTTTGGTGAGTCTGACAGAGTTCCAGGAATATAAGGCACATAAAACATTAAAATAACAGTTTATTAAACTAATAAAATGTATAAAAAATAATATAACAAATTAACAAAATTAAACAAAAATTATATACACCAACAAAATAATAAAAACAAATAAAAGTAAAAATCAGCAAGTTTGATAATAAAATCAATATATAGATGTTATTTCGTGAGGGAAAAATATTACGGAAAAAGGTCTGACGAATATGACGTCAAGCCAATCATCATTTGGATGGGCGTGATTACCAAGTGTCATGGCAGCCACCGGGATTGTACTGTAGTGTGCAAGACAGAAGCCGAGGATATTTCCTCACATAGGTTGAGCTGTATTAATTTTCATACTGGGGACATTTGATTGTAAAAAGACCTAAATATGGGCACTGTGCATGCCAGGGTAAGTGTTGCTTTTCTCCGAGTTGTCGTTGAAGCCTGCGCAGTGACCTCTGAAAAGAGTCTTTGAATGACAGGCCGGGGATCAGAATGACGTTTAGTTAAAAATTCATACAATTGTCGAAAATATGAATGATCAGTCACGAAAACAAAATACTTTCCTCATTGCATATCTAGACCTCACTTTTAACTTTTACCAGGCTTATATGTTCACGGAGAATCTGTAACTTGAATGTGTACTTAACAATGTTTACATTATAAATCTTATTTTAATAGTCACTTATATATGCAGACAAAGCTTATTACACATTACAGTTTGACATTTATATGTTTGATTGTAAGGTAATAATCTGAACATGTTTAATATAATAACACATCTGTCGTCACAGAGTCTGGACCCTCTTCCTATGCAAGGACCTGAACTTGGGGTTCAGGCAGATGACATGGACCTGGAACCAGAACATGAGGAGAAACAGGAAATTCTTGAAAATAAAGATGTAAGGATTTTGCGAATGGTATATTAAATGCTTGTATATATGCATACATATATGGGTTTGTTTTTAAAGACATATTATTGTTTCCATATACATTTCTATTGTTTAGGTGGTGGTACAGCGAGTACACATCGATGGGCTTGGAAGAACAAAGGAAGACTTTTTAACGTATGAAATTGAAGATGTTTTCCAAGCCAAAAACCTGATTGAGGTGAGCATTTAGCAGTGGATTGCGATCATTTGAACAGATTTATGTATATCATTTATGTTATATTGCAATTTTTCCTTTAAAGGTAATGAAGAAGTCCCATGAGGCCAGACAGAAGCTCCTGCGTCTGGGAATATTCAGACATGTAGAAGTTGTCATAGATACAGCTGAAGGTGAAATGATTGTACAGACATCTGGTTTGCATGCACTTATCACATCAAAATCTGAATTTATCTCAAAATGTGCACAACAATAGGTGCCGATGCACTGCCTAATGGACTGGATGTGACATTTGATGTGAAGGAGATGAGAAGAATGACAGGAAGTTATAACACCATGGTTGGGAACAATGAAGGAAGCATGGTGAGCTACTGATGGCTTATTTTACTGCTTGATTGAAAAAGGCCACGTGTTAAGGTCTGAATTTCTTCTTAGGTGCTGGGTCTGAAATTGCCCAATGTTTTTGGTCGGGCAGAAAAGCTGACGTTCCAGTTTTCTTACGGCACTAAGGAAACGTCATACGGTCTGTCGTTCTTCAAGCCACAACCAGGACACTTTGAACGGAAGTATGTTTTTTGGCATGGTAGTAAATGTTATATTAGTAACAGTATGCACTGTTTATAGAAGTTTCTATGAGTTTTTGTGGCAAGTTTTATGCTAGTGTATTTGACTGGTATTTTAGGACTCATCTTGCACTGCACAGTTTTCGTCAAATCAGATACTGTCTAGAATGAAAAGGTTCCTCCTCCAAACCACTTGCAATGACTAGCAAGTAGCACTATAGCAACATCATGGTGCATGACTGTTTTTAAAGCTATCTGGGTCTTTATATTGCCTTTATACAGTATATGCCCCGCTCAGATTTGTTTTTTAAATAGAGAATATGTCAACAAGCTTTTTCAATTTTTGCTGAATTTTTATATTCTGTTGTTGAGACCCTCTTTACTGTTTTAGCTTCGCCATTAACTTGTATAAAGTCACGGGACAGTTCCCATGGAGCTCGCTGAGAGAGACTGACAAAGGAATCTCAACAGAAATCAGTGTAAGGGATTATTTTCAAAATTTATTATTTTATTTGCATACTTGTCAACTAAACCAGTGCCATTTTAAGTAATACGTAAAATAATACGGTCCTATAAGACGTTGTACGACATCTTACAAATGTATTTGTCCATTGTTTAATCTATAAACACTAGTTCCCTATCTGGAGGACAAACCACACCCTAAAATGGGAGGGTGTGTGGAGAGAATTGGGTTGTCTGGCCCGTACGGCTTCCTTTGCTGTCAGGGAGGAGAGTGGTCATTCTCTGAAATCCTCTTTATCCGTATGTCTCCTTTTTTACTTTACTTCTCGCTTTTACTTTTTTAATTTGAATAGCTGGATGGATGCTAAACATTGCAAGTCCGCTGCAAAAAAATTACTTTCTTACTTAGTATTTTTGTATTCAGTAAAAACATCTAAAATTCTTAAATTAAGATGTATTTTCTTGATGAGCAGAATGACCTAGGAAAATAAGTCTAGTTTTTAGACAAAAAATATAAAATTTAAGTGAATTTGTGCTTAAAACAAGCAAAAAAAATCTGCCAATGGGGTAAGAAAAATTTTCTTTAATCAAGTGTTTATGAAAAAAATAAACTTATTTCAAGAAAATTTTTCTTATTCCATTGGCAGATTTTTTTTTGCTTGTTTTAAGCACTAATTTACTTAGTTTATATTTTTTGTCTAAAAACCACTTATTTTCCTAGGTCATTTTGCACATAAAAAAATACATCTTTAATTTAATTGATAAATATTTTTACTGAAAGCAAGACAAAAATACTAAGTAAGCAAGTCACTTTTTGCAGTGTCTTTTTGTGCATAAAACAAGCAAAAAAATGTACACCATTGGCAGATTTTTTTGCTTGTTTTATTCATAAAATCACTTAAATTTGATATTTTTGGTCTAAAAACTAGACTTATTTTTTTGGGTCGTTTTTCTCTTCAAGAAAAAGCATCTTAATTTAAGAATTTTTAGATATTTTTACTGAAAACAAGACAAAAATACTAAGATTTTATTAACTTAAATAATTTTTTGCAGTGTATTATGCAGTATTTGATTATAAATGTACATAATACATTACAATGCACACTTTCCTAACTTTAAATATGTTTTCCTGACAGCATGCAATGGTCATTGACACACGCAATTCATCGATCCTTCCAAGAAGAGGTGCCTTGCTGAAGATCAACCAGGTCTGGTTACATGAGACATCAGATGTTTTGAAAACATACAGCTGTTTTAACTTACCTTTTATTTATTACCTAAAACCGTTATGGTCTGTCAGGAACTGGCCGGTTACACTGGAGGAGATGTCAATTTCTTAAAGGAAGACTTTGAGATTCAACTCAACAAGGCACTCTTTTGGGACTCGGTAAGATGTGCTTCCCACAAGCCAAACCTTTTACCCAGCATACAGATATCCTTCAACCAAAATGGCTATATGACTCTATAAACTGATTTATTTTCTGTTGTCGGCTAGCGTAGGTGCTCTCTGCATCTCTTTGGGGTGGGGTGTTGCTACCCCTTGGAGACAGGTCCTCCAGTATCGCTGATAGGTTGGTCCATTTCTTCTATGATTGGTGATAAATAATACAAATACAGTAAGATGATGTTTTAAAGCATTTTATTCCCCCAAATAATAATGTTTTATTGTTTTTTAATTTGTTTGTAGGTTCTATTTGGGTGGTCCCACTAGTGTAAGGGGCTTCAGCATGTACAGCATTGGTCCTCAGAGTGAAGGTTAGTGACCGGGTGGTTATGACTAGTTAATAGCCATTAAAATGTGCATTCATAGACATATATATGTTCATGTAATTGAAATCTGTGACCAAAGTTGTTTTTTACTTTGGCGATAGGTGACTATCTTGGTGGGGAAGCATATTGGGCTGGAGGGCTTCATCTGTACACCCCTCTTCCATTCAGGCCAGGCAAAGGAGGCTTTGGGGACCTTTTTAGGACACATTTCTTTCTCAACGCTGGAAACCTGTGTAACCTTAATTATGGTGAGATTTATAGAGCTACAAAGTTTCTTTATCAATTTAGTCAGATCTTAACTATTTCATATCGTTCCTGATTTCTTGGGTTTTTTTATGAAATGTTTTTGTGGCAAACTCGGTATTTGCTTTCAATATTTGTTGCTGTATTTTTCATCATGTATTAGGAGAAGGGCCAAGAGCACACCTGAGCAAACTGGCTGAGTGTATTCGCTGGTCATATGGAGCAGGCATTGTGTTACGTCTGGGGAACATTGCTCGACTGGAGCTCAACTATTGCATTCCCATGGGCGTCCAGAGTGGAGACAGGTACTCTATGCACTCATCTAGTTTTTGTTTTACTTCTCAAATACTATAAGGTATAGGTATGACAATATATGTGTTTTTTATCACAGGATATGTGATGGAGTGCAGTTTGGGGCTGGAATCCGGTTCCTGTAATATTCTGATCCTGAACGTAACAGGGATTTCTTTGTACATGTGAAAAAGGATGCCTTTAAGATTCCATTTTAAGTTGCATAGCACAATGCAATGAGTGTTGTCTAATTTTTGATCTATACAAATACATCTGAGGAATACAGTCTACTACCAATAACAGAACCAATGTAAAGTATCAATCTGCTGTTTTGAAGTAATTGCTACTTTAGTAGGGAGTATATTGGAGATCAGTGCACTTAACACCTAAAATATTTATTTGTCTGAACAGCCAGTGTTCAATAAATGATGTTTCTGCCCTTTACCATGGTCTTCATTTGTGTTTTAGGGCTGTCAGTCGATTTAAATATTTAATTGTAAAAGTGCAAAAAAATTGCACTAAAAACCAAAATGTGCATGTAACAAAAATGTTTAATGAAGATTTGTTAACATTTTCCAAATTAGTTTAATATTAAACTTTTTTTGACCCAAATTCTAAATGGCAAGTTTACTTTTTATCAGATAGATGGGTCTTTAAAGAAAAATCCTCTTAATGCAGTAATAATGATTATCAGAACCTACAAATTCAGCATAAAAGTCTATGGTTTCCTAACTTAATTGTAAGGATTTACAAAAAAAATCCTAAAACAATTTTTTTTTAAATGTAAAATAGTTTAAATTTAATTTATAGTCATTTGATTGATTGTGTCATAAGATGTGCAAGAAGTTTAAATTTTGTGGTTGTCCATTTGGGTGCAGCTATTTGTAGTCTGCTACTGTGGATTATGTGTTTGACTTTTAAGTCATATTGTGCTTTTAAGATAAATTATGTCTTACTAGCAAGCCCACCCCATCTAATTATCATACAAGACACGGAAATATAAGAAGAAATACAAGAATAAATAAATAAATAAATTTGGAAATAATTGCATGGCATAATAAATATATGTAAAAATAAATAAATAAATGTAAATATAAAAAGTCAAAAGAAATACATATATTAAAAAAATAATAAAGTTAAATGATTGAAATTATATAAAAAATAAATGCAGAAATTAAATAAATTAAGAAATGAATAATAAAAACACAAAATTAGGACTTAAAAAGTAAACAATTAATTATATTTGTTTTATCAAATTGATTTTTGTTCACATTATTACATTTATTTATTTATTAATATATTTATTTATTTTTACATTTATTAATTTATTTTCAATTTTTTTCACATTATTACATTTAATTATTAATATATTTATATATATGTACATGTATTTATTTATTTATTTTTAATTTTTGCACTCCTCGTTCTCCATATCTTACAAGACTTGTCTATCTGGGTTTGATTTGTATATCAGGAAAAATTAACCATACTGTAAAAAAATGCAGCATGAATTTAAAACAATTTGGTTTTGCAAGTCTTTTTTAACATATTATTTTAAATTTTTACCGGTTTACATAAATTAAAAAATTTAATTAAACAACTTCCAACAAAATGCTCCATTTTTTTACAGTGGCATGGTTTTATTACAGTAAAAGCGTAGTTATTATGTTTTTATAGTGAATAGAGTAACATTTGTGTAACCATACAGTAGTTTTACGATAAACATCACTGTTAAACTATGGTATTTATGGTATCTAGTAAACCATAGTTAAGTAGTTAATTTTTAAATACTGGTTTTAATACAAAAAAAAATCATAATTATTTTTCATAAGTGGTGGTGTATTTAGATATTCTTCAAAAATCAAATGTTATCGTGCATTAGTTAACTTTGATAAGTTAACCACTTTAAGAAATTAGTTTACATTTACTAAATTTCATATTTTGTCCTCACCTATAAACATTTTATGAAATGTAATTTTTTACTTTGAGTATATATTTTTACCTAGTAATCATATTGAAACATTATGTAGCTACAATTTTTATACTGATATTTTTGGTACTGGTACAAGACGTTTTAATCCATCCATTCAACCATTACTTTTTACATTTATACTTATATGGCTAACATTTGTGTTATTTACAGTGTTATATATTACACGTATAAATGACAAAGGTAATAATGCTCTATATTTGCTGCATTATTGAAACTTTCATTATACACCTTAAAATATTGAGCTGATGTATAACATCAAGTCACAAGAGAAAATCTTAGATTATATCTCACACTCAGTTAATCCCACTGAGAACATCTACAAAATATTATCTGTACAGTGTCCAGTAGTGAACGGGATTGCTGTGTATTAAGCAACACTAGCCTGGCCATGTTTGTTTTTGTGGTCAATGACAGGCCTGTTGCTTGGCTGTTAATATATATTTTTTAATCATCTCAAGGTTAATGACGTGACCAAACATATAAATAACAGTATGAGAGATATGAATATCCCACATGCTCCACCACAGTCCTTGGCATTTTCCTGTCAAAAAAAAAGAGCAGCAAACAGTTTTACCTTCTATATACTGCATCACAAGAATAAAACTATGTATTGCAACTTATTCATGGCTTACATGAGGATGGTATGCATGACAAGACTCCGGTCGTCTTCGAATCTTCTGCGATTTCATCCTGTTGCACTTAACTGTGGCATTATGTGTGCATTAGTTAAGAACGTTATTCTACAAAACAAATGAACCAAAACCATTTTAAAAACGAGCAGTTGACTGTTTTGTGAAAGGATATATTTGACCTCCTTAGGCATGAGAGTGATAGGAGCATATTGGCGAGAACAGTCACAGTCTGCCTGGACCACCAACATGACCAGGTTACTGTTATAAACTTGATGTAGAACAAACATCCTAAATCATAAAAAGAGAGAGATTTGCATTATCACTGACATTTACATGCTTTTCAGTAAGCAATTTGATAAATGGACTTACTTTTGACAACGGCCACATTTGATGATGCTGTTTGTCTCTCGAATTGACGTGTCATATATGAAGCCGGGATATTCGGTGTTGCAAGGCTGCATTAAGTCAGCTTTCTTCTGTTTGTTGTGTGCTAAAGAAGAACATATGCAGTTAGGATGGGATTTATTTTTTTATAACTTTCCCTATTAAGGAGACAAAGATTAAAATGGCTTTAGCTATTCAATCCCGGCTTTAGAAAGGCATTAGTACAAACTATCATGGTCAACACAGACAACATGCTTATGTACACCAGGATATGAGGATACTTACATGCATGATACACAGCCTTAGCTGTGGAGCGTCAATGAGAGACAATGGCAGCGAAGTCATAGACAACAATGGAGGTGCAGTATGAATGAGGGCAGTAAATGAAAGACACCACAAAATGATGAAAGATGCATTGTGGAGATGACATCACAGCATGCATGTTTTGGTGCTAATGTAGACTTACCGTCTACTACATAGTCATTATGCCAAAGTCCGCAGAAGTTGAACTCCAATAAAAACCTGGAAGGTTCAGAAGTGTTTATAATGGCAAATTATTAAGTATTAAAAAGTTTGTGTACCCTACTATGGAATAACCTTAAACAATACTTACATCATAAAATTTGAGAAGAACCATTTTATTAATGCCAGTAGACCATAGAAAGGCTGTGAAATAAACAGAGGTAGTCCATCAAATAAAGTCTGGCTTTCTGTGCCTTAACCAGCCCAATACATATTATATGCATTGTATCTAATAGATATTAAACAATACATACACTGAGCAGTGGTTTAGCTCCACTAGAGTGGTGGTGAGCATTCTTACACATGGCCTGGTAGTCATATAATGTCACCCTATAGAAAAAGCAAAATATAAAATAAAGTCTCTCACTTTCTCTATTTGAAAGTTGCACTAGGAATATTTTACCCAAAAATGTTGTACTGTCAAGCTCCAAAAATCTCAATAAAATAATACAAAATAGTTATTTAAATAAACATGTTATATGCACGTTTTTTTAATCCATTTATAAATCTATTTAATAGCCACATGTGTTAAACAGACCGAAATTTAAATGGATAGTCACTGAAAATCTTGTCGTCCCTTTAAAATCAAATGTGGCACTTTTAGATCTGTGGTGCCAGGTTTGACATCAGTGACCAAACATAATTTGTATTTAAGTATCTCATTATCAAATCAGGGGTTGGTTCAGTAATGACAAAATATTATTTTTTGACTGAATTATACCTGTGATGCAACTTGTTGGGTCTTATTACCTTTTAAACAAGCCTGATTTGAGTAGCTGGCCCATCACAGATCCATCTATTTCTCCAAAGAATTTCCCAACCTGTATAAAAAGAAACAGTTCACATATTAGCAGTTTAAACTTGAGCATACAGCAGTCATATGCAAACTATGACCCGCATGCCAGATAAGAGCCACATGGAATGGGGTATATAATGGCACATTTACAACTTACAGTGCACTTAAGTCATACATTTAATATGTATGTGTGTTCCCTGAATCAAACAAATTAACTTTGGCATTGTTAACGCAATCTTCTTCCAGCTGAGCTACATGTATACATAAGATATGTGTCTTTTACATTAAGAAGTTACATATACTTATATTACGGTTCCCACTCTAAGTCAAATGCATGAAATGAATAAACAGTGCCAATATACAGCTGTTTAAATTGTAGTCAGCGGAAAATTGTATTTCTTACGTCACAAGTTAACAAGTGAATTACATTTTGATAAATGAAAACTAAAATTCAGGGATTTTTGTTATTTTGTAACATGGCTGCAGGAGGCCCTTAGTAACTTTCAGAAGAGTAAAAACAGAAGAGTCAAGTTTTAAATAAGAAAAATATCGAAACTCTTTGGTTATTTTTTTGCGCGATGCTACTGGTCTAATCAAATTCAATGGATTATGCTAACCTATGCTATAGCGCCAGACCCGGAGATCAGCTGAATGAATTCCAAAACGGTAAAAATCAAATGTTTAACTGTAATGCTGCGTTCAGACCAGTCGTGGTAGAGGCATCAAGCGCGAGTGATTTCAATGTTAAGTCAATTTAAAGACGCGGAAGTCTCGCTGCGCGAATGAGGCGTTTAGCGAGACGTGGTAGACGCGATTCAGCCTCATTCGCGCAAATTGAGCGTTGCCGCGGCAAACGCGCGAGTTCAAATTTTTGAACTTTGGCGGAAAAACGGGCCGTGTTAAACAATCAAGAGCTTGCACTAGTAGTGAAATGATTACAGGAAACGAGCGGAGTCGCAGAAGCCCCTCCCATGACGCAAATTTCCCCTCAATGTCTCAATGACTAGAATTTCACGCGCGGCTTTCACACGCGAATGAAGTGAGTAAACTTAAAATGTTCCAGCGGCAAACTAGATGAGTTAGGCGCGAATATGACGCCTCAAACGCGTCTGGTGTGAACCCACGGTAAGGGAGCTAAAAAATTAGCATATTTTCAAAAAAGTGGAGGGTCCCTTTGCAACAAACAAAAATCCCTGATATTCCATGACTCTGACAAAAAATAAATACAAATTCTCTGACTTCCAATGTCAGGAAAAGACCATTTAAAATTCTATGAAATTCCAGAAATTCCATGACCCGTGGGAATATTGTCTTATTCACCAACAGTCTTAGAAATGACTAAAGAAGTAAATGCGTCCTTCACTTTTCAGAAAAAAGTTGCATTATGTATTGCATTGGGTACTTAACTCGGACTCAAGTATAAAATAGCCAAACAATATGAAATTATTTTAGATTTTCCATAATACCGACACATGCATGCACACCCTTAGACACTCACAGACAGACTAATGTGCAGTGATCCAGATGTGCTAACAGATGCCTGTAACTCCCCTGACTATCTGGTCAACAGCAATCTGGGATTAGACTACATAAGAATAAATCTCCTGGCTACTGCTCATATAGCTACAGTACAGTGCACGCATTACTACAAACAGCTGGGGTTACAGTACGAAACCAGTGTCATCATAGACATAGACATTAATGTTTCTATATGAAACAGGATAAAGCCAATGCATTATGTTTGGTGGAATAAACAGGGGTACTGCTAGATCTATGCTGTAGCCGAAATCTTCTCCGAATACCCAGAAACAAGGGTAAAGTACAATTATTGCTGTGTAAAGTTAAACATAAAT
The DNA here is from genome assembly GCF_030506205.2 of Paramisgurnus dabryanus. NCBI lineage: Eukaryota > Metazoa > Chordata > Actinopteri > Cypriniformes > Cobitidae > Paramisgurnus > Paramisgurnus dabryanus. The sequence goes on along the minus strand of NC_133359.1, from coordinate 11,963,229 downwards.
CTTTTAATTATATAATTTGATTCTTTATATCTGATAACACCCACTTTATTAAGGTACAGAAGTAAAACAAATGCAACCCTTCTAAATAATCTACATTTTTCTGCCGTCCTCTCCTTAATCAATCAATGTCATGTTTAGGACCCCATCTGTTCACTCATGGACAAGCTTGTGATACATTATTAAGTCCTCACAAGACAGCATCTGCCTAAAACATCACTTGTCCTTCACCTGTATTCCCCAATGAAAAGAAAAATGCACCCACGGGTCACCATCTTCTGTATGTAAGCCCCTATTGAGAATTATTGCTTTTCACAGCTCACCATGCTAATGTATTTTCTCTGACACTAATAGAAATTTTCACAACCAGTCATAGTTTCTTATAAACTGTATAAGTTACTAGTGACATCATTTGTGAGATTACATTTTAACTTATTCTATACAAAATGACTTTATTTTTCTGGTATGAGCTTAAATTGTTAAAATGCAAGACGTGTGATGTTGTATACTCACATCTCCTCTGTCCTTTGAGATCAGTATGAAACCATTATTGTCAACTAGGTAACAGTTAACATCCTTTAAATAAAAGGTTTGTATTAGAAAAGATGATCAAGATTTTGAATTGCAAACTGTTTTTTCTATTTTATCAAAATACCTGTACAAATGTACAAATGAAGCAGGTTTTGACATCAGCATATGGAAATATTTCCCTAAGGAAGTTCTTCAAACTGTGCAGTTATTCTATAAAAATACAAAGATGACTTAGTTAAAAGCTTTACTTACAATGCTTTCACAGCTGAGAGGACAAATACCATCCACATCACTGCACTGCAAAAAGCAAAAACATCCACAGGGGCTTTAGCAAAATAAAAGATTTCTCAGAAGCATATCATTAGATGCATTATACTGAGTGTGCACTACCAAAAAATCCTAACCAGGATGATACATACTTCAGAAAGAATAGATTTGTCGTGTCATCAAACATTTTTAAGGCAACCAGGTAACTTAGTTTTTTAAGTTGAACCAATTTTTTTTAACAATGTACTTATAATGATGAAAGCTGTCCATAAATGAAAACTATTTCTAAAATTATTTATAAATTAAAACTGTCAGTATTATTTGCAGATACTTTAAACACATTATTCTGGATTTCTTTCCTTAATGTCTGCAAGATTGTGGGGTACATAAGATAAAAAAATATGGGAAACACGGCACTATTCAATGAAAACCACCTGCACAGACGAGACACATGTTCAGTGGCGGCTGATGGCTTCTATTTTCGAGGGCGCTCGATGCGAAGTTCGTCACAACATGTATGTAGCCCGTCATGTGTGTGGTTCGTCCTTTTAAAATATGTGTTCGGCGCGTCAAGAGAACCAATGTGCATCACGTGTCTTGTCAAAATAAGTTCCTGCTGCAGATGCGTCTAAAGGGTTTATGATAAAAGAGACGCTCGGGTTTGCCAGATACTCGCACACTGTAAAAAATAAATTGTTGGCTCAATGAATTATTTTTTAGTAACTAGTTCCACAGAAATTTTACGTTCACTCAATTTCTGTCTCCAAAGTGTTACATGGATTGATGTTTTTTAGTTGGCCCAAATTTGACTCAAATATAAAAAAGTATGTTGGCTCAATTAGCTTTATAGTTCATTCAACTAAAATGTTTTAATCAGTTGAATCTTTAAAAACTTACAGCAAAGACTCTGTCAATTAAAATTTAAGTATTCACTCAATGTTTTATGTGTTACTTCAATTAATATTTATTATTTGGGATTTTTTTAATAACATTTTTAAATTATTTTTCAAATAATTTATGCTGGTGTTGTAAACAAAATAATTAACTTCAGTCACATAAAAACAAAAGCTTTTTATTCACTTAGTCACTTATCATACAGACTGAACATACAGAATTAAGTCTTTTTTAAATAGAGGGCATAAAACAGTCCAAAAAGCCTCCAAAGTCAGTCAGAACAGGGCCATTTAGGAGACTTTCCTCAGCCAGTCCAAGCGGAGACTGTCTCGCTATGTATCCTTCTGGTCTGCATCTTACATCATCTCCGCTCTGGTTTGATAAACAGAGGAATATAAACACACACACATACATAAATAAATAACATGTTTAATAAAATAAAGTTTGACGGTGAAAGACTTTATTCCCTAAATAACGTTAATGTTAGGCCAAATTTCCCTCAGACATCACACATAATTAAACACTATTGGGCGGTTTTCTCGGACAGGGCTTTTCACTGACTAAAATAACTTACTGACATCTCTTAACATATGAGTGCTATTGTTTTGTCTCAAAATGCACGCCAGTATTATATTATATAAGGTTTGTTTGTAAAAATGTCCGAATTATAATAAAGACCGAGTTCTAAACTCTGTCCGGTAAACCAACCCTATATCCAGGCTTTTAATCTTAACTAAAATAGCTCCACTTTACTTCGGTCACATAACATAACACACTTCTAATATATCTTTACAAAAGTATAATTACAAAAACGTCGAGTATTTGCCTCTTTGCCAATTAATATATTCTAAAATTAACATTTAATTACAAACACTTACCTGACGTGAACTTGAGGAAACGGCTGACTTGTGTCCTTCCTTGTGTGAAACAGTAAGTGATACAGGTGTTGTTATATGTGCGGATTGATCTCAGATGAAATGCCCTGTAATCCAGATCCTTCCGAGTTAAAACATTTTAAATTCAAAATACACAGACGCACGCGCATACATACATACATACATGCACACGCGCGAGCACGCGCGCACGCACGCACACGGGTACACACACGGGTATATTTAGAAGTTTTAAGATTGTTATGATATTGGGACTATTTCTCCACTCGCACCTTCAGCTCTGAAGTTCAAATTCGCAGGCAGTACGCAGCCCAGTTATAACAAATGTGAAAGATATGAAATATCATTCAACAGCGATATCATTTAAGTGCAATCCTAAAATATGATTTAAAACATACAGGTAAACCTTTTATTATTAAGTATGAGAAATTAAAATGAATTAAATCGCATGTTTAAACGCCACAGATATATCAGAGCCAGCAGTCGATTTCTGATGGGCTTGCCGAGGCGAGGCTGCGCTGGGCGGGGTGTGAGCGCTTAAGTGTCTGTGATTTTCTGGAGCTCATCTGGAGCTCTTCTCCGTCCGAAAGTGTCCGAGCACACTTTTAAATAGACGCTATCTTTATTAACCGACCGCATATTTAAACTTAAATCACATACATTCACGCCTGAACAACTCTTAAAATTACATTTTGTTACCAAATAACAGTAATATTATGAGCATTTTTTGTCAGGAAACATAGCTGTCATAAGTCCACATATTGACCTGATTTGTCTTAATAAGTTCAGTCAATATAGCCATTCTGAATGTTGACTGAATTTGGAAATAACCATTCACCTAATGTTTTAAACACAGATTTATCTAGACTTAAAATAATATGTCTACTCAACTAAGCACAAACAAGAAAATTGGTTTAACTTATATATTTTTGCCCTTCCAACATTTCATTAATTGGATTTTTTACAGTGCATAACCTCATGAGTAATCAGAGTTTACTGTTAAGGGAGTGTCTTGCGTGCATTTTGTGAACGTGAAGCGTCTCTATTACCATAAACGGTTTTGACGCGTGTGCAGCAGGCACTTATTTTGACAAAACACGTCATGCACAGGGTTCACATGACTCAACAAACGCATATTTTGAAAACATAAGCAACACACATGACACTCCGAACACATATTTTGAATTTGCGCCCCTCGGATGAGCAGTCACGAGCCGTCACTGCACATGTATGCAGTTTAGTGCATTGCAATACAGAGCTCAAGCAATGGCAACAACAAAAAAAAAAACTTACATCCGTGTCGTTTGGCTATAGCAGGAGAAAAGGAGAAAATAAAAGATTCAGAAAATGCTTATCCGTATTAGCTCACAAAAAGCAAAGGTTTACACTAAAGAAGCAGTAGGTTTTGTTGTAAATAGCAGTTTAATTCAAAGTATCCTGATAGGTTGCTTGGAGAGATGTGAGCATGTGCAAATCTCCAGTGTTGATCACTATTTACTCATTCATTAGGAAGAAGAGACATCACATCATCACCCAACAGCCTTCAGTACAAAATCACATTATATTACACATACATTAACCAGCATTACTGTTTGTGAGATGCATGTTTAAAACTCACTTGTTTTGTAACAGAAAAGAAAACTCTTTCTAATAGATCCAGAGATGCCTGCATTCCAATAGCTGTCCATGAAACAAACACAGGGAATCAGAAGACATCAAGTATTTACTTTAAACAAGGCATTTTAAAGATAATTTACACAAAAATGTACATTTATGATATTTCAGGCCTGGAAATCACAGTTACTCTGATATTTCAAATGTTTGCACTAAATTAAGAAAAAGACATGTATGTCCACAAGAAGCCTGGACTATATTTGGTGATGTTTTCCAACAAAAACCTTTTACATCCCACAACATAAGCTACAGCAGTGTCATGGTTGGCACAAACATAATATGCTGCAATTACCTAAGCTGTGTCAGCTGGTCTTTTATCTCTTCTGCCCCCTTTTCAATCCATCCATCTCTCTCTCTCTCTCTCTCTTTCTCTCTCTCTCTCTCTCTCTCTCTCACCAAACAGGCAGGCATGAACTGGTCTAATGTCAGTGTTACCCTACTAATGTACACAAACTGGACTTTGAATGCTGCGAAGAAGACTTGTCTTACTCATTTAAAAGGGGACATAGGTGAGAGCCCTAAAAGGTATGTTAAATGTCTCATTTGTAGTCAAGTAGTCTTTCCCACTAACTGGGTTGAAAAAACAGTTGTCATTGTTTGTGATTTTCAATACTTAATACTTCAATGCTTGCATTTTCTCTAATTATTTCCAGTTTAGTTCAGTTTAATTCATCCCATTTGCATTCTTAGCTATAAAAGTATTTAAGTCTTTCTTTTCTTTTTTTCTAGTCTGAAATCGACACAACCTAATTTAGGTTTAGGTAAAAAATTGCTGACTGTTTTTCAGATTTCGTTCAGTTGTATGTATCACACATGGTAAACCACTGTCTGGTCTGCTTTTCACTTAAAAAGCATGCTGCTATTCTCATCGCTGATTTATTACCTAATGGTGTGGACAGTTTAATCCTTGATCATTTTAATGCAAAAAAGTAAGGCCCAGGAGCAAGAGTGCCATATTGTAATGGCATTGAGGTCACTAAATAAAACGTAAAAAGCCCCCCAAATCTGTGCATGCACTATCAGAAAATAAAATTGTCAAAAATGGTCCCTAGCTGTTACTGGGGGGAAAGTACACATGCACCTAAAGAGTTCAAATTAGTACCTTTAAAGGGGCATACTGGTACCAAAGAGTAAATATTTGTACCTCAAAGGTACATACTTGTACCAAATGTATACATATCTGAACCTAAATTGTACATATTAGGATCTTTTTAAAGTGTACTGACAATTTTTTTACATTTTTTTTTTAGCAAAAACTGATGGAAACATACTAAGTAATCTCATAAAGCCTGTATTTTGTGCTCTCTTTGACAAGCAAAGAGCCTTTGGGCAGTTTTGTACAGAGTGCTCTTTTTCTTTTAAGAGGTCCGCTAAGCTTTTAAAACATGCTGATCTGTTCAGCACAGGACATTCACTTTCTTTTAGTAAAACATTTCACCATATGGCTCCTTATAAACTCTTTACTTGAAAATGTTGAATTTGACATTATCACTATTATCATATCATATACAGAATTCCGAGGATTTGCCAGGATGGAAAAGAAAGACACTTATTTACCGAAGACCATTGCCTGCCTGCTAAATGCTTTCCTAGGCACTAGAAGGATGTGTTAATACATCATTTGGGTTACCATGGGCACCAGGATGAACTTTAAAAGTAAGTTTTAGTTTTTAATCAAATTATACCTTGCTGAATACATGACTGACATTTAGCCTAGCCCCATTCATTCCTATGGCTCCAAACAGGGATGAATTTAGAAGCCACCAAACACTTCCACGTTTTCCCTATTTAAAGACTGTTACAAGAGTAGTTACACGAGTAAGTATGGTGGCACAAAATAAAACTTTTCTTTGGAGCCATAGAAATGAATGGGGCTAGGCTAAATGCTAACACATTCAAGAAGCGCTGTACAAAGATTAAAAGTGCACACATTGAAAAAGATAAGTATGTATTAATTCATCCAAGTTGAGGTAAGAACAGTAAAATATTAAAAACGGTGGTGTTTTCCTTTAAATGAACCCTATACTGACTTGTTGGGCTGAAATAGGTGAGCATTTTGACATTTTCTAGGTTAAGGTTGCAATGTGGGACTTTTAGCAGCATCTACCTTTGAGATCCTTTTAAAAGTTACACAATGCACCTTTAATATAAACCCAATGGTTGTGCAGTAACTAAATGTATGCTTATAGTCAACATGATAGTTTAGATTGACTTTGTTTCACTATCGTGACATATCCGGGTGAAACAGCTTCTGAAATGAAAAAAATATGTAGGGCAGGACATAATTTTGTACATTGGGAAGTGACTGCATTGTTGGAAGCTGCCAACAAAATAAGAGGATGATCAACTACAGCGAATCCCAAATAGCCCCGCCCTCGCACCATAACTTGTGACAGGAAGAGAAGTGGTTTCAAGGGGGGGTTGGAGGTTAATTTATTTGGTATTAATTTACAATGCACACATAAATCATTCATAAAAACACGGCAATACTTCATAAACATTTACAATTTCATGGTGACATTTTTTAGCTCTCACTGCTTTCTACAGTAACCTCCTCTGTTTTGCAGTATTATTTCCCACAGGTCTGCTGATCGTTCTACACCTATGTGAAATATCTATGAGCTGCCCATCTGTATGTTCCTGCAATGGGAACCAAACAGACTGTAGTGACCTTAATCAACTCATCTTCACGGACTCCATCATCGATCAGCTTCCATCAGACTCGACCTTCCTAAACCTCTCAAAAAACAACTTCACAACTGTGGAACCTGGATGTTTTTCCAATCTCAGCGGCCTGCTTCATTTAGATCTCTCTAGAAACCTTCTCTCCACCCTTCACGCTTTAAGCTTCTCAAAGCTGAATAACCTAGAAATCCTAGACCTCTCTAAAAACCACCTAAGGATGCTTCCTGTTAACCTGTTTTCTGATCTCAGGAGGCTTGCAGAACTGGTTCTAAAAGATAACAGACTTAAGGAACTGAACCCAGATCAGTTCAAAGGCCTGACTGAGCTGAAACGCTTGGACCTTTCCTTAAACAGCCTCGGTAATCTGCCAACACACCTACTGGATGGACTACATAATCTAGTATGGCTTTCGATTGTTGGCAACAAGCTCACGACTATACAGCGAGACTCACTTGAGCAAACTTCCAGTTTGCAACACCTTCTGCTGGAGGGAAACCCATGGAACTGTAGCTGCAGGTTAATACCACTAAAGCACAAGCTAGAATGGATCTTATATAAAGGTAAGTTTGGGAATTTTATGGGAATATATGGAATACATGGATTAATTTTCATGTAGGTCTCATTTGTCATCCCCATAGGTGGTCATGTGGATTCCATCAACTGCTCCTACCCTACAAACCTCCAAGGGAAGGATCTTCGCAACGTTCCTACCGAAATTTTCAAACAATGTTATTCTCTATATTTTGAAACCATAAATCCATCTGATGCGGGACAAATAGGATCGAACGTGGACTGTATACGCCAGCGCTACCGGCCGGTAAGTGTGCGTCGAGCGTCTGGCACAGTTGTGGTAGCTGGGGTGGTTTGTGGCGTGGTGTGCGTGTTAATGGTAGTATCAGCCACCTATGGGTGTGTCTACGCAATGCTGGCTGCTCACGAACAGCAGCAGCTGAAGCAGGGGAATAGCCAACAGCAGCCGCTGATAGTGGCTAAGGAACCAGATCTGATGAAAGAACTAAAGGAGGACTTGATGCCAAATACTAGAAAGGAAGCAGAAGCACCAGAGTGCGCAGAGTGGATGGCATTTCCACCAGAAGTGTGTGTATAAAACACAAAAGACCGCTGGCATTTTTGGGGGGAAAGACCTTTGATTTATAATGCTTTAACATCTGTGATCATTAAGTCCACTTATAGATCGTATCTAACCAACCGCTATCACTTTGTTTATGTAAATGAGGAAAAGTCATGTCACTCTCCAGTTAAATATGGCGTACCGCAGGGATCAGTTTTAGGCCCTATCCAGTTCTCGTTATAGGTTATCTCTTAACATAACATAAGTTTTCACTGCTATGCTTTGTAACAATCAAACAATTGTGAAAAGCGCTATATAAATAAAATGTAATTGAATATTTAGATTTTTGGATTTGGCAAGGAGAGCTGGTGATCTGATACATTTGATTATGACTTAACGTCAATATTATTTATAAATGCGGTTTGTTTTCAGGCTTTAAATTTGTTTGATGTAGACTTTTGTACCTCATATAATTAAAATGGTGATCTTAAAATGTTTGCATGGTAACATACATTTCCAATTTTAAAAGAAAATGTGCTCATTTATACCAATCTTTGTTCGGAATAACAGGCTGAGAGGGCCATCAATCAGATTTGAGCATATGAACAATAACAGGGTGGGAAGCATTTTTTTACCTCCAGCAAGTGCTGTTCTTTTCCCTTCTGTCACCGTGACGGATGTCACTGCCACGAAAGTGTTCCTCCCTGTTGAAGTAGTCATAAAATATTGTAGCTCATACAACATATTTAAATGGTGGCATTGTCAAAAGTCTATGCATTTAATCCATCTCAAACACTTACAAATATTCAAATGTTTGGAATTGAAAAAAAAAAGTTAAAAAACAGTCTTATTTTGTCATTGTGCACCTTTGTTCACGCCATCTTGAGGGACATAAAAGAAGAATTGACCAGGTTTGTTCTCAGCAGCCAGGCGATACCAGATGGGAAAGTGGTCCACAGTGAAGAGGTTTTCTTTGTCAATGGGGGTCAAGAACTTTCTGTAAGAAAAATCATCAGGAGATAAGTGAAATAAGGGTAAATGTAGAAAGTGGTATGCCATTAAATAGTGTCCACTACATTGGACATATATATGGGTTTACTAATGTGTGCATTTCAATGGAAAAATCGACTCTACTGTGCTCTACTGTTTAAGATAAAAGTTTCACGTTTATTAAATTATTTGGGTATTTTTGATTAATACTATGTGGTGTACTAAGGAGCTTATTTTCCAATAGTTGACTCACTTCCCCACTTGTTTCTCACTTCCTGCATATCTAATGACACGCATCAGACCCGAGCGGGTTCCAAGGAAAGCCGTCTCCATGCCTTCATCTACACTACAGAAAGATGATGGCAAAAAGAAAGACACTTTACAGAAAAATGTCTTTGTACATAACATACAGTACACAGACTAAATTAAGTCTCTTACCCCTGTGCGGAAAGTGTAAGTGCTGTCCAGTAAGCCTCCAGTGGTGCCGTTACCACAGCATCAAACAATGTTTGCTGCAGCAGAATCTCATCACCTGTCACAACAATATCGCAATTTAAAACTTATCGCAATTTAAAACTGTGTAAAGTCTGATATTAAATATGTTCTCATGTTTGTCACACCACAAAAAAATATTAATAACCACCCAGCCAAATTTGAATGACAAAAAACGTCCATTAAATAAAAAAGGTTTTCTCTGCTCTCAAAGGTGGGGACGTGTCTGCTGTCGCTGCTAAAACCACGATCACTCGCTACCATCTCTCTCAACTTTCAAATACTGCTACAACCTGAAAGGATGCTCGAGATTGTACAATACAACAAGTAATGTAAACTTACACTCTAAATCTGGCTCTTTCCCAGTCAGGTATCGGACCACAGCCTGCAGCTGAGTGAGTTTGCGATGGTGTGGGTCAATATCTGTCTCGCAATAAGTCCTGAGTGGGTAAACCAAAGATCCAGTTTATTTTGAATATAAAGAACCTGATGTCCATTTCAGTTTTAATATTCTCACCTTAAATCATCAGTACTCACCATTCATTGGCCAAAGTGAGATCTGGCTGCTGTAGGTCATGAAGGCCTAGAAGATGAAAATATTGATGAAACTACATCAAGGCTAAAGGCAGCTTATGAGTTGTTACAAAAAATGTAAAAGTGTCACTTCTGCAGGTGTAAATTCAAATTTAGTCACTTGCTTCAATGTCTTAGGGGTTGATTTTCATTAAAACGATTTAAATGTTTTTCAAAGTATCCAAAGTGATGTACAAAGTAGACAAATTCAATAAACTAGTGATAAAGTAGTAGCTCAAACAATGTCATTCCAAACCCATAGTTTAAATTATTCTTATAATGGTGTTTTTTTAGCTAAAAAACTATTTTAGGGCCTACAGGGCCAAAAGTGTGCGCACTTGAAGAAAACCCAATTTCTCACATAAGCTATTAATCATATGGTAAACTCACCCTCCTCCACAGAAACATTTCCAAAAAACATGTACTGTCCGTGACCTCTTGTAAGCACCATTCCAAAACTGAAACCACATGTTAAACACAGTACATCATCTGAAGGTCTACGTAAGGTATTGAATTTACTAAAAAAGACTCAAAATGTGTCATTATCACATTTTTAAATTTAATAAATGGGTTGTTTTCAGTCCAGCATTGGGTCAATAAAAGACGAACTCAACCCAGTGGGTTGTAATTGAACCTATGCTGGGTCTTTTTAACCCCAAAAGCTGAATCATTATCATATTTTTATATGTAATAAATGGGTTATTTTTAACCCAACATTGGGTCAATAAAGAGGGAACTCAACCCATTGGGTTGTAATTGAACCCAAAAAGCTGGGTCATTTCAACCCAAAAAGCTGGGATATGATCATATTCTTAAATGTAATAAATGGGTTATTTGAAACCCAGCATTGGGTCAATAAAGGAGGAACTCCACCCATTGGATCATTTCAACCCAAAATGCTGGGTCATTATCATATTTTTAAATGTAATAAATGGGTTATTTTCAACCCAGCATTGGGTCAATAAAGAAGGAACTCAACCCATTGGGTTGTAATTGAACCCAAAAAGCTGGGTCATTTCAACCCAAAAAGCTGGGATATGATCATATTCTTAAATGTAATAAATGGGTTATTTGAAACCCAGCATTGGGTCAATAAAGGAGGAACTCCACCCATTGGATCATTTCAACCCAAAATGCTGGGTCATTATCATATTTTTAAATGTAATAAATGGGTTATTTTCAACCCAGCATTGGGTCAATAAAGAAGGAACTCAACCCATTGGGTTGTAATTGAAACCAAAAAGCTGGGTCGTTTCAACCCATATAGCTGGGATATTATCATATTTTAAAATGTAATAAATGGGTTATTTTCTACACAGCATTGGGTCAATAAAGGAGGAACTCCACCCATTGGATAATTTCAACCCAAAATGCTGGGTCATTATCATATTTTTAAATGTAACAAATGGGTTATTTTCAACCCAGCATTGGGTCAATAAAGAAAGAACTCAACCCACTCGGTTGTAATTGAACTCAAAAAGCTGGGTCGTTTCAACCCATAAAGCTGGGATATTATCATATTTTAAAATGTAATAAATGGGTTATTTTCAACCCAGCATTGGGTCAATAAAGGAGGAACTCATCCCATTGGGTTGTAATTGAACCCAAAAAGTTGGATCATTTCAACCCAAAATGCTGGGTCATTATCATATTTTTAAATGTTATAAATGGGTTATTTTCCACCCAGCATTGGGTCAATAAAGAAGGAACTCATCCCATTGGGTTGTAATTGAACCCAAAAAGTAGAATCATTTCAACCCAAAATGCTGGGTCATTATCATATTTTTAAATGTAATAAATGGGTTGTTATTTTCAACCCAGCATTGGGTCAATAAAGGAGAAACTCATCCCATTGGGTTGTAATTGAACCCAAAAGCTGTGTCGTTTCAACCCAAAAAGCTGGGATATTATCATATTTTTAAATTTAATAAATGGGTTATTTTCAACCCAGCATTGGGTCAATAAAGGACAAACTCAACCCATTGGGTTGTAATTGAACCCCAAAAGCTGGGTCGTTTCAACCCAAAATGCTGGGTCGTTTCAACAAAAAAATGCTGGGTCATTTCAACAAAAATGCTGGGTCGTTTCAACCCAAAATACTGGGTTTGTCCCTTTTTGACCCAATGCTGGAATGAAAATAACCCAGCATTTTTTTTGAGAGTAGAAAGCATCCCATACCTAAAAGGAGTCTCGTTGATAGTTGTGTAGAAATAATCATTTTTTAGGAACAAGGGTCTTTTCTGGAAGGTACAAATAATATAATTTAGTTATTTTTGGATGAAATGTCACTAGGACCAATTATTGTATAAAAACCTCACCTCTTTATCAACAGCTGCCCTCACATCTAAAGTCAAAGTACCGGTTTCTCCTTTCACCATGGCTGTTCTTAGCTGTGAAGACAACAGGACATAATGAAGACTTAAAACAGTGAAAATACCTACAAGATGTGTGTGTTTATGTGTGGACAACTCACACTGTCTTCTTTGTCTTCCCACTCTGCCTCTGACAGATCTACACTGTTGTAGTTCGGCTTAGGCTTTAAAATCTTCTTATCATAGTACTGTCAACAACAACATGGAAGAAGCAAGTGAGATAATTCATAAATATTAGTTTATTGCAGGTCAGTATCTACAGGACAGTGTAGCTTGTGATCAATAAAGTGAGAAGGTTCAGATAGACTCACCAGAGGTCTCAAATCAGGGTGTGCCAAGATGTATCCATTGTTTGTGATGAGGAAGGCATAGCCATGTGTACCAAGCTAAAGAATTAATGAGCATTGTGAGCATTTACTAAATGATGAACAGTGCCTCCAAAATCTTAAATGTGACCCCTATTTGCGAAATCCAATTTAAAGTCTCATAATCTAATGATGGGATTAAGGGCTCCAAAGTTTCATTGCACATTGTCAGTCAATATTAAAAGATATCAAGGATATATTTTCACAGAATGTTACTTTTTTATTATGTGGGATGTAGGAGTAAACTTTAGCTGGGTTTTCACAGACAGGGTCACACTAGAAATTAACTAGGAAATGTTAAATGACAATAGCCATATATAATACCTTATATCGTGGGGCAATTTTCATGACTTCCAGAAGAGGGATATCAGTTCCCACAACTCCTAACAGTATGCCATGAGAAAGTGTTTCTTTCTTCTTACTAAACACTGGCATGGCCACAGACGTCATGAGCAGCAGACTGTGTGCTTTGCTTTTGAACACCTATGGGAGAAATGTAATAACTTAAAGTCCTTACTTCAAAAACATGCCTCTTATTTATCATGACTCAAGGGGTTCCCGATAGACTAACGTCTTAACATGTTTTGTTGGTTATCGTTTACTTGTAAATATAATTTTCACACTGATTTTAATTGGTTGAAAACTTTACCTCATAAGATTGACTTCAGCAGATGAATGACAACAAACAGTAGGGGGAGTCATAATACTAGTATTCTGGCCAGGATGTAGCCTACAACAATATTAATGGACCACAGGCTAAATATCTAAAGTCTTTGTCTTCTATTTAGGCATTTCTATTTGAGCAAGTACTATGGCTTATGACATGAATGTAGTCCAACAGGCTACTGGAGCTATCCTACGGTCTCTAAAACTCATTACCTCTTTAGTGTTAGGAAGCTGTGTAATAAAGGTGATGAATAGAACATAGTTAGCACAAATGACACAACAAGGTAATATACAGCTGGACTGAACCTCGTGAAACATGGTGTAAACGTGGACAAACAAGTTACATGTTCTGATCATTTAAACACATACAAGCCATCAAGAGTCATTGACATTTGTGACACTGGACCACAAATAAGAGTCAATTTTTTGAAAATGAGATTTTTAATCATCTGAAAGCTGAACAAATAAGCTTTCAATTGATGATTGGTTTGTTAGGATAGGACAATATTTCAATATTAAAAATCTGGAATCTGAGGGTGCAAAAAAAAAAACTAAATATTGAGAAAATCGTCTTTAAAGTTGTTCAAATGAAGTCCTTAGCAACACATATTACTAATTATACAATTTACGGTAGAAAATTTACAAAATATCTTTATGGAACATGATCTTTCTATATCCTATACTCTATTTATTTTTGGCATAAAAAATTGATAATTTTTACCCATACATGAATTGTTGGTTATTGCTACAAATATACCTGTGCGACTCATGACTGGTTTTGTGGTCCATGGTCACATTTATGCAGGGTTTCCCGCAGCACTTTTCAGTTCGGGCGGCCCACCTAAGCTGGGATTCCCTACCACCTTAACTAGGTCGTCCAAAAAAAAAATTCCACCAAACGTCACATGGCCGAAATGAGAGAAAGACATGGTCCGTCACTGTCTGGAGGAAAACTAGCCTGTTGATAAAACATTTAATTCATTAATAATCTAGTATGTGTTCATTTTCTGTCATGGTTTCTTCAAAATTTAGTTTTATTTGAGTGTTTTAAATAAAATATTTTTTTTTCATGACGTGTACGCCCTTTTGATTGCCACGCCCCCGGCCCGCCCACCTGCACAACCCTACCACCTTAACTAACAAATTTTCTGCGGGAAACCCTGATATGCATCTGGCAGATGCTTTATTTAAAGTGACTTTATCAGTATGTGTTCCCTGGGATCGAACCCATGACTTCAAGCTGCTAACACAATGCTCTTACAATTTAGCTAAATGTGAAAAAAAACCTTGAAAATCTATTGGCAAGCTATGTGAAATTGACTGAACTTGATTTTAAAGAGCACCTATTGTTTAATTCACTTTTTTACATTTTCTTTGGTGTGTAAGGGTGTATTAGTACTGTACATGTTAACGATATGCAAAAGGTACAAACCACAAAGTAAACGATGACGCAAGTTATCGTCTCCAACGTAAATCTCTTTTCTTGGACTACAACAAACATACGGATTGTAGGGAACAGTTTACTTCCTGAGATTGGTGATGTAGGCGAGACCGACATTATCATAACTCCTCCCACTACGGACTCACAGCCTGTAAGTTAACTCCAGTCAGCATTGTATTGTATGGATACCGACCAAATCTTTCAAACATTGTAAGGAGCGTCACATTTCTGGCTGACGTCAGAGGTATTCAGGCCAATCACAACGTACAGATTAGCTGACCAATCAGGGATTAATCATTCAAATCGATGAGTTTTGTACAAATTCTGTGCGTTTCAGAAAGAGACTGAAATCTGGAACTACAAAAATGTACGGTATGTGGAAAAAAATGTGTTTTTTTAACCCATAACCCACGCAAACACATTGTATTGTACCAAATACACAAAATAACATTGTTTTTAAGCAATGAAATAGGTGCCCTTTAATCTGCACTAACATCTTAAAATCAATATTTTTTTCAGTTTTTTAGCACAATATTATACACATACCACACTGTCCATATACGCCTCAGTCCAGATGATGTCATGGTCATGGTTGATGACCATTGGTCGACTAAGAACATGAAGATACTCCATGACGTTCTCTTGTACATCAGCCAGTGTAGAGACGTGAGTATAATACCCTGCAAATATCAAACACACCATAAGATTTTAAAGACATTTCCCACTGTAATAAAAGTATGTGGGAAAAAAACATGTTCATAATGAAAATTAGACCAGTGAAACAAAGAAAATCAGACAGTGGCTCAGTACTTTAAAGGAATAGTCTACTCTTTTGCCATATTAAACTATGTTATTACCTCAGCCTAGACGAATTAATACATACCTATCTTTTTTCAATGCGTGCACTGTACAGCGCGTTATGAATGTGTTAGCATTTAGCCTAGCCCCATTCATTAAAAAAGTTTTATTTTGTGGCACTACTACTAGTTATACTTACTAGTATAACTCCTTATGTAACAGTCTTTAAATAGGAAAAACACCGAAGTGTTTGGTGGCTTCCCTGTTTGGTACCATAGGAATGAATGGGTCTAGGCTAAATGCTAACACATTCACGACGCGCTGTACAGTGCACGCATTGAAAAAAGATAGGTGTGTATTAATTCGTCTAAGTTGAGGTAATAACATAGTTTAATATGGCAAAAGGGTAGACTATTCCTTTAAAACTGTTATCTGTAAATTTTCAACAAGCAAATAAATATTTTTATTTAATATTTCCTTATATTACCCTGAACTACAACAATAAGCTCATAATAATGATTTAAATTTAGAGCTGCCAGGTCCAATTTTGCAGGTAATGTCAGTTTGAGATAATTTCACTTAAACCCATGTAAAAAATAAAAAATAAGAAGGTACAGTGATGGTAATAGAGAAGAAGATGTTGTGCAACATTGTAACTTAATTGTAAATGTCAATCAAAATAATTGATAAGAGTCCACAATTGTATAGGAAATACACACCCTTATTGTTGCAGGCAATCCATTTGGTGTTTTCTGAGAAGGTCATATCTCTGCCAATAAGATAAGTAAAAACGCGAACCTGTAAAGAACCAACACAACACCATTTATGTTTAGTTGCTGTAATTGGATCACTATTACTAAGAAAATGGCAGATTGTACATATGAGATAGTATAATAATAAAGCAGCATTTTTATTAGTGGTCTGAGATTTCTGAATATTTTATATATCTTTCACAAACACAAATATCAAGCAAAATGTGCAATAAATCTGTATAGTAGTAAGTAATGTAAGTAACTCTCCATTAAATTTACAAAGCGGGCAGATTGTGTGTTACCTTCCTGTCAGGCCAGTTGAACTCTTCAAACACAGATTGGAAATCCTCCATGGCTCCATCTGTGATCAACATAATTGCTTGGTTGCATAGACTGCCCTGACCATTTGCTCTGGCCTACAGGAGACAGGAAAAGAAACAGATGAAGCATGCTGACCTCTGGCACTGTACGCATACGTTGAATATGTATGTGAATCCGATTGAACCAATTTTGGGAATGATACTACTAACGTCAGCAAGGATGCGGAAAGACTCCTTCATGGCTTTTTTGACTGTTGCTTCTCCCTTTACTTGAAGTTCTTCTATAAGCAGTTTGAAATGCTGAAAACAAAATAAGAGTAGGGTGAAACATTTCAAACAACAATGAAATCAAATGTGATGTATTGTAACAGCAAAAATGGGAAAAATATTAGATAAGGTTGATGATGTCTAAGCAACTAGGATCTTCTCATGTTGCAGTCATCCAGGGTATTTCTTAAAGGATGTGTATCAGCAGCTCGAGCAGATGTTGGGTGAATTAGACCTTCAATATCATTATCAGCTCAGCTGATGCATCAGCATTTTAAGCCCCGGTCCATGGGTGAGGAAGCCTGTCCAGTAGGCTAGTACATGCTTTATATTTTTTAAATCCAAGTCAAGCAGATGGGTCAACAAGAAACTCAGGTTTTTTTTAACTCGCATATGAGTGACACAAAATAAAAATATTTGCAACGTACAATGGGTTCACTATCCGATCGCGCTGTAATTCCGTATCTGACTGTAATTCCAGAGATTAGAGTACGTCCTACTTGCTCTCTGATATATAACAAACAAATAAGCATATCAGATCACTCACCCACTAGGTTATCACATGACTAAAAGCAACAACAGAAACAACGGAAAAAGCTAAGTTTGGGTAAACATACCTAGCGTCACATACCTACGACACGGCCAATCTGGGATCAATTCCCTTTAAGGCAGTTTTTTTATATAAACTTTAACCAAGGGACCACCGTTACAACTGCCTTGTAAACGTGAGCTGTGTGATCTTTTGGTGTTTGAAAAAAATAAAACCCATGAAATTATATTCATATGACATGCTGGAAGGCACACCGCGGACTTTGTGACCTAAAGAGTAGTCTTCTTTTCCTTTGCGACAGTGCTGCGGCGCTTGTGGCCTCTAGGGGCGCTAGACGTGAAAAATACATGTCTAGCACCCCCTAGTGGTCGAAAGTTCCGCGGTGTGCCTTTAAATAGGGAAAACATGGAAGTGTTTGGTGGCTTCTAAATTCATCCCTGTTTGGATCCTAAGAAATGAATGGGGCTATGCTATATGCTAACACATTCATGATGCGCTGTACAAAGATTAAGTGCATGCATTGAAAAAGATAGGCATGTATTAATTTGTCTAAGTTAAGGTAAGAACATAGTAAAATATTAAAAAACTGTGGTGTTTTCCTTTAAACCAAGTTTTGGGAGCAAAATAAATAATCAGTTGTGCAATTAATTTGCAATTAGCAACAGTTAGAATAATGTGAAAAAATAAATATATTAGTTTTAAAATAACTGTGTATGAGGTTTACATGAGTGCATATGGGGGTATGGCAGTGAACAGGTATCTTGCTGTGGTAATTGGAGTCATTGGCTTAGTTCCTCAGGATCAGGTAAAGTGGATAATTGACTTACCTCGCGATTGTCCAAGTCTGCTTGCACCAAGGTTCCTTTAAAACAGGGCTCCACATAGCGGACATAATCGGTGTACTATGGAGATGACATATAATGACAGAATCTTATTTTAATATGAATAATAACAAAAGTGATGACATGAAAACCAAAAGATGCTCTTACTGCAATAATATTGACAAAGTCATTTTCGCCAAGAGTGTCCAGGATAGTGTTAATGGTGTGTTTGGCAATGGTCATTTTCAGACCCTTCATACTGCCACTGACATCAACCACGATGACGATATCTTTAGGAGAAGTGGCAGCCTGGATATACCTACAACAGAAGAAGAGGGAAAGGCTAAGTTAAATCCATTCATAGAAATGCGTACAATTGAGTACAATAAAAATAAACTGCTAGCTACAAATGTTAAATGCTTGTTAAATTTCAATGGACACAGGTGTCATGTCTTAGACCAGGGGTTTTCAAGCTGGATAAGGTGGGTCACAAAAAGTCACTTCAAGTCACTAAAAATGCTGGGTTATTTATTTTCAAACCAGTGTTGGGACAAAAAGGGACAAACCCAGCCGTTGTGCTAAGTTAACCCAGAAAATGTTTAAGACCTAGCATTTTGGGTTAAAACAACCCAGCATAGGTACATTTTTATCCAGATTTATAAAAAATGTTACTGCCAAATAAGCAGTCGCGTATGTAGGCTCCATCAGTCCTACTAACCTGGCGGATGAGCTGCTAACCACTTAAGAATGAGATTAAAGTATTTTAGTGGGATCAGGGCCTAACTGGCTGTGCTACCACAAGCAGACATTTGGGTGGCATCCACACAGATAATCCTGCATTGCACATTGCATCAGGGACTTTGTTGAGTATACACAGAGATGGGACCAAGTCACACATGTGCAAGTCTCAAGTAAGTCTCAAGTCTGAACCTTCAAGTCTCGAGTAAGTCCCAAGTATTTTTTTTCTTGGGCAAGTCAAGTCAAGTCGAGTCACAGGCTATGTCAAGTCAAGTCAAGTCTTGTAGTAGGTCAAGTCAAGTCCAAGTCAAGTCACCTTATTATTGTAATTTTACCTGCAGAATCTGATCTTAATAAAGATATATAGAATATAAAGATATAAAGAAATACTCATGTTCAGTAAAATACATCATGGAATCAAACAAAATTGTAATCTCTTCGCGCGCCTACATTTGAAATAACGAACTTGAGCGTGCAAAAGACGCGATATGTAAACCGGTCCTAACATTCTAGAATCCAGTAATTTTTCTCTCTGTGTGTGTGTGTGTGTGTGTGTGTGTGTTCGGTGGCAAACATAGAAAAAGTAGCCAAGTCTTGTACCGCTCAGATCAAGGGAAGTATTTAAAAAAAAATCTAACTTATTTTGCCCACATTTGTCTCCAACACGGTATGAGGAGGGTTAATGGCTACTTTAGTTATTATTACATTAGCTAACTACCAACTAACCAGATATTAACAAATTGACAAGCACTTGCTGGGCAGAATGGCTCTTCAAATGACGGACGAAATTGGAGGTTGTCGTCTGGCTGCCCGTGATTTTAATGTTGCATGTCTTGCAACGCACTGTTCGTCTTTTGTCATCTTGTTAAAGCCGAAAGCGATGACCCTCGCTACCCCTCCGGCTGACATGTTGATATCTGTTCTAAGTGGGCGTGGTGTGCGTAAGGTACGAGAGGGCATGACTGATGATAGTGTCGTGATTCAGTCATGACAATGCCATTCTCAGCCTGTGCTCCAACTGGGTCAACTTTATTTTTTTAAATAGTTTATATATTTTATATTCAAACTGAAAACATGATGTGATTAACACTCAAGTCATTCAAGTCATCATGTCTCAAGTCAAGTCAAGTCCCGAGTCTTTAACTTCCAAGTCCGAGTCAAGTCTCAAGTATTTTATTGTTTGTCAAGTCAAGTCACAAGTCACAAAAATAGCGACTCAAGTCGACTTGAGTCCAAGTCACCAAGTCACAAGTCCCCATGTCTGAGTATACATCTATGCAAAAATCCACTATACACTTATCTTCATACAATGTCATACCAAAATCAGCTATTTATTAGGGAAATGCTGCAGAAAAGTTACATTAATGACCGACTGAATGTACATTATCTGTGTACTTCATGTATCTGAATAACTATTCCTGTTCAAGTGAAAAAAGCTTGTTGGTCTCACCAGTTTCTGTTTCTGCAGTCGAAAGAAACAACACCATTTGAATCAGGGGTCCATTTTATTCCTAAGTGATAAAAGACAAAAGCAAAACTGATTTTTTGTTAACATTTCACACGAATTTTTTAAGATGCCAAAAAATTGTTGGTGTCCCCAGAGTACGTATGTGAAGTTTTAGTTTAAAATACCATATAGATCATTTATTATAACATGTTAAAATTACCACTTTTTAGGTGTGAGCACAGGAGGAGGTGTGTCCTGTTAAATGCAAATGAGCTGATCTCTGCCCTAATATATTTTTTTACATGCTTACAAAAATGGTTCAAGAAAACTAAGTTACTGGGTTGTTCTTTTTCACATTTTCTAGGTTAAAGAAGCTTTGGGGACCCAATTATAGCACTTAAACATGGAACAAGTGAGATTTTCATGATATATGTCCTCTTTAAATGAAGAATGAGACTCTAACAATGTAGTCTAGCTGTAGTTTACATTGAGGTTGCAGAAACAAGCAACGGACAGCTATGCTAAATGATAAAAGCAAAATGTGATCATGCCTGGATAAAGTCTGAAGAACCCTGCCGAGCTGCCGAAATATTGCCACGTGAGGGTTGGATCCTTCTGAAAGTTACTTATGAACACATCATTTAAGGCTTCGGACATATACACTCCATTAAGAATCTCTGGATCTGGAATAAGTAGAAATGAAAGAAAATGCGTCATTAAAATGTATGTGTTCAATAATGATGAATGATGAATACATCTTAAATGTTCATAATCTATCAAAATTGCATACATGACATTAGTTTTTGAACTTTGATCAAGATTCAAAACAACAGAAAGTTACATTGTAATAACAGTGGATAAATAAGTAAGGAAAAACTGACGACGAGCCATTCAATTATAAGAAAATAATGCACACCCAAGGTGGTAATGTGGCATTATTTTCAAATAATTCAAAGGACCGGAGTTAATCATTCCACTTATACCACGGTTACCATAAACATTGCTCTGGTGCTATTTTAAGACATTTGACAGGTTAGGCGTGCAGTTATCGAAAAAAATCAACACCCATGTAACGTTTCTCAACCAATCAGAATAAAACATTCAACGGAGCCGTTGTATAAGTTGCAATAATCATGGAGATTCTCTTTTAAAACAGTTGTAGATGATAGGTTTGTAAATTATAGATGAATATCACCCAAACAGCTTTTGTATGGTGTATTTCATTGCAATCATACCTTTGTTGTAGACATTGGTTGGAACCTGGATGGCGCTCATTAAAGTGTTAACGGGAAGCTTGTTGAAATGCTCATTCTCCTCTAGTGGAAATTCACCTCCAAGCTCGATGAAATTTCCCTCTTCGTCCATAGTATTCACCAATAACGAATTGTAATAGTCAAACTGACAAAAGCATATAGCACAAAAAAACTTACCATACAATATTTTCAGACAATGCAGTGTAAATAATATGTAACCATGGACCATAAAACCAGTCATAAGTCGCTTGGGTATATTTGTAGCAATAGCCAACAATGCATTGTATGGGTCAAAAACAAAATTAGTCCAAAAATCAGATATACAAAGATCATGTTCCATGAAGATATATATACCGCAAAAATATCATTAGTAATATGCATTGCTTGGGACTTTATTTAGACAACTTATTGTTAAGATTTTCTCAATGCACTCTCATATTTTAGATTTTCAAATAATTGTATCTCACCCAAATATTGTCCTATTCTAAAATTGACCTATATAGCTTTGTGGTCCAGGGTCACATTTCAGCTAGGTTAAACGTACCATATCCAGTCAGGTCAAAACAATACATATTGTGTTTAAGACAAAGTACAATTGTATGATACAACACATTTGTTTACCCATATATATATACACACACTTGTGACAGTAATTCATATGACCTCCAGTGAGCAAGTGAAAGGTGACTATGGTAACAAGGACAAAATGTGTTTTAGTTTGTTACCTTTAATGATGCATTGAACTCATGATACAAATCGGCATCCTCAGCTGTGTCTGCAAGCCTCTGAGGACAAAGAAAAAACAATATACTTAAAATTTTAATAGCGTATGCAAAGTAAATACTATGTAAAATACAGTACGTATATATTTCATATTGACCTTAACAGATTTCATCTTGCTTCCCAGCATTCTCTCGATTTCATCGGAAAATTCCAGGACCAGCCGTGCTCCATCCAACTCCTCGATTTTAATGATGGGCTCGACATCTTTAAGTTTCTGGATAAACCAAGAGGATTTTTTCAGCATTTGGCATTTTTAAGAGCAGTTTTACAGCACAAGCATTGTTATTTGTAAAAATATATGAGAAGTTTTCCTAGCAGAACATGATGATATGTATGTGCATGTTTACCTTTTGTAATAGAGCAGCTCCAGAATATTTTGACGCAATGGCATTTATTTGCTCTGAAAGAGTATTGGCCCATTTTTGAACCCTGAAATACAAACAATCTGCCTGAAAAGTTATGTAGTCGCTACTAAATTTAGAGGGTAGCTGTGCAAATGACAAACAATGTAAATCAACTGTACTAAAAATGACAGTGGCGGCTCGTGACTGCTCATCCGAGGGGCGCAAATTCAAAATATGTGTTTGGCGTGTCATGTGTGTTGCTTGAATTTTTTTAAATATGTGTTTGTTGCGGCATGTGGACCATGTGCATCACATGTTTTGTCAAAATAAGTGCCTGCTGCACATGCTTCAAAACCGTTTATAATAAAAGAGACGCTCACGTTCACAAAATACATGCAAGACACTCCCTTAACATCAAACTCTGATTACGGATGAGATTATGCGAGTATCTGGCAAACGCGAGCGTCTCTTTTATCATAAACCCTTTAGACGCATCTGAAGCAGGCACTTATTTTATTGATCTCTAAACATTAATATTGGATTAAAAAAAGAGCAAATTCTGCATTGAAACACAGTCCAAGCACAGCCAAAACATAAGTGACTGTAGATTTAGCAAACAAATGGTCTATAGTAAAACTTTACTGTAATCCTCTATGTGAAAAAGTGAAAAATAAAGCATTTTGGTTAGTCAATGTAAATTTCAGACAAGACAACTCTCTTTTGAAAGTCTCTTGTCAGCACTTTTGATGCAAGGAGAAGTGACCTCTCCATTAGGTTGTCAGTGTGAGAGAGTCTTGGATCCCGAGGAAGCCTAAGGAATTAGGTTAATAGCTTGGCAACATTGCGGATTATAACACAATTACAAGTGGTTAGGGAAGGTAAATATATAAGGAATCGAAATCAATTCTTAATTTAATTAGTAATGTAAAATAAAACAAACGATACACATACTAAAGAACAATACTAAAGGAATAAAACATGTACCATATATACCCAAGTAAGATATTGTACACGCTTGAAATATGTTTGTTGTTACATGGTGAACTAGGCCACAGTACGTGACATAACTGTAAAATTATAATGCATGTGAATAATGTTGATGACACTCGGGGGAAGGCTCACAGGCTCTCATACAGTATGAAGTTCCTGTCCGCACATGGCTAACACCCTGTATGACCATCTGTGAGCTAGCTTGTGTTTCTGGCTGTTATCCAGAGGGCATTATCAGAGGTATCAGTTCATCTGCTTAAACAGTGGCTCCTCAAGCCAGGACATTAACCTTATAGTTTAAAGTGTTTCTTTGGAAATGACACAGCTTTAGGGTTTTGTATGGGCCAATCAGAATCCAGCATCATTATGACTCACTTTTTTTTTTAAACACCACGACCTACATTTCAAATTTGATAATGAGGAAATTATGCATATTTCTATTCACTATAATAATGTTGGAAAAACCAAATACATCCACAAAATGTGTCTCCACCTTAATTTTTTTTACTGGCGCTTATGTCGAGAAGTGTCCGCCATCTGCTATGAACGACTTCCAAGTCCCGAGTGAAATACATTTTACACCTCAACAAACTCTGTTGATCAGGGATTTACTAAAAATGATCACACAACTCTCCAAAGCAATTTCTCTCCTTGCCTCATTTGAAATTCTAATAGGCATGGACTTCAGCAAAGTGCAAATTATTTCCCAAAAGATATCCAAGGCAGTAACCAAACCGCTGGCTAAATACATCATAAAAACTGTAAAGCAGTTACACCATGGAAACAACATTAATATTTTATCAAAAGTTTATAGTTTGTTTTCATGGTTTAGTGGTTGTTAACAAATTTTATCTATGCGGGGATGTTTTAACCCAAAGTTCAGTTTTTTAACCCATTGTTGGGTCAACTATAAATATTTTCTGGGTTCATTTAACCCAGTGGATTGAGTTTGTACCTTTTGACCCAATGCTGGATTGAAAAAATAGGTAACACTTTACAAAAAGGTTCATTAGTTAACATTAGTTAACTACATTGGTTAACATGAACTAATAATGAACTGCACATATACAGCATTTATAAATATTTGTTAATGTTCATTTTAAAAATTACTAATACTTTATTAAAATCTTGTTAATGCACTGTGAACTAACATGAACAAACAATTAAAAGCTTTATTTCTATTAATTAACTTCAACAAAGATTAATTAATACTGTTAATGTATTGATCATGGTTTGTTCATGCTAGTTGATACATTAACTAATGTTAACTAATGAACCTTATTGTAAAGTGTTACCGAAAAAAAACCAAACAAATTTTAGAGTAAAACAAATTGCACACTGAAAACTATTTAAAAGCCTATTTTCTTTTAGTGCATATTTTTGTTATACATTTTTAAAGGGATAGTTCACCAAAAAAAAAGAAAAAAAAAGGAAAACTCATTTACTCACTTATGTGTTATTACAAACCTGTATAAATTTCTTTGTTCTGATGAACACGGAGTACGATATTTTGAGGAATGTTTGTAACCAAACCGTTCACGAGCCCCATTCATTCCATAGTATTCTTTATTCCTACTATAGAAGTGTATGGTGCTTCTGATTGGTTTGGTTACCAACATTCCTGAAAATATCTTTATTCTTGTTCATCAGAACAAAAAAAAATTATTTAGGTCTGTAACAACATGAAAGTGAAAAAAAGATGACAGAATAAATTTTTGTGTGAACTATCCCTTTAATTAACAGTATCTACTACAAATCTGTTATTGTTATACCGTTGTACTGTTGTTCAAAAATCATCAAGTATGTGGGGGATTTAGGCTAAACATTCAAAGGTGAATCTTACGTTTCAGGTGGAATCCTCATTTGAGCATTGGTAGAGATACAGAGCCAGCCTACATAGACCATGAGGAATATAACCCAAGAAAATCTTCGGCAACACATGATGCTGATGACCATCCTTAAATGCCACATCGGTACTATCAAGAGTCCGTGTCCACTACTCCAATATTCCTACTAAAAATATATCCCGACTGCCATTTGCATATTTCCTCATGCTGTCTTAAATCGCTTCATATTCCTCCCTGGACCACTCAGAGGTCCACATCAACTGTATAGATTAAACATCCCAAAGTGTCCAGAAGGCCTGGTTATCCACATCAGAAGAGTCATGTTCTTCTAGGTCATCCAAAAACTTTCCCTGGACAAAGTAAACTAATCAATGCTCATCATATTCTGGCTGAAACAGATAATCCAAGTAATCCAATAAATTTTCTGATCGTGTCTTCTTTCTTCTTCTTTTTATATCCAATCCAATCAATATGTTATGATCTACTTCATTAACTTCTGATAGATGCTCTGAAAAATTTGTGGTTTTATGAAGTAATCCCTAAAATAAACACTTATTCAATCTACACAAATAGGAAACCCTGATCAGTGTAGAGTCACAACAACTGTGTCCCGCAGTTGAGTTTCACTAACAGAGCCCAATCCTCCATCACCCAATTTACACTGTAATCCAGTTGGATTACACTCTCCACTCATGGTGGGTTCACAGGCACGGGGAGAGGAAATGGGAGGGCATAATGGTGAGGAAAGCAGCAGATTGGGCAGATAAGAGGATTTGTAGTGATTTCAGGAGTTTGGCATGCCCTGCGTTCATCCAATCGGTGCAAGTTAACAGGGGGTTTGCTTCTGCTTGTAGGACGAGGCCATCTAGTGGAGACACGGTTGTCTTTGATTTCATGTAAAAATGTTGCTATTGCCTGACAGACACTGGGTTATAACAAATCGTGAATTGTATGTATTTACCTTTAAAGGCGGAGTCCACGATGTTTGAAAAACGGTTTGGAAAAGGAGACGGGCCGACTACCAAAACACACTTATAGCCAATCAAATCAAATCAAATGCCGGGTTGCGTATGTGTGGGGCGGGTCTATCAACAGAAGGTCCAGATTCTATTGGGGTAGGGGCGTGTTTGTTTAGGCGATTTCAAATATCAACACTGGCTTTCAAACATCATGGACTCCGCCTTTAACCAGCTTACAGTCATACCGACTCCACGCGGTGTTGAAGCTATTAGCTATTTAGCTTGAAAAAGCGAGTGAAAACATGAAATGTTTTTAATATGCGAGTGAGGAAAATGGTCGTATTTTTGATTAATTAAATGTCAAATATATAAGAAATTCCACTGTGAACGGCATCTCTCTAATACAAAACAATAAATAACAAAGAAATTTAACTTGTTTCCCCAAACAAAACGACATTTTCAGATTATGCTTCTGACCCTTCACTGGCATCTGACGTAATAAAAACGTCAGTGCCCTTAAATGCACATCCGTGTTTGGGGCGCTGGCATTTGTTTTGACCAATCAGCGCCAATACGGCTCAAACCCGTCGACCAATCATATCTTCGGATTTGTGTCATGTCTCGGCATGTTCACGTATCCTGTGTGCTCGCTGCTGCTACTGCTCACCGGGTCCACGTGTTGGCAAAGGTTTGTACTATTGTATGAAATTATTATAATATTACGATGATTTAAATGTTTTGTTTAGCATATTTTGTCAGAATGTTTTCTAATGTAATTATTTACAGTATTTATATTCCATGCGAAAAAATCGGTGGCAAGAAAATTTAAGTGCTAACGTTAGTCTCGTGGCCTTTGTGGTTAGCAAGTGCTTTGTCGCTTTATTGAATGATCATATTGCAACTATTATCTATAGATTCTATCTATTTGCCATATTTAATCTTGTTTGTTGACGTATTGTGAATTATCAAGTCAAAATCGATCTTGTAAGCTTATCCGCTAACTTGAAAGCCTGAAAGACACGTGTCACGTTTTTCTTTTCGTAAAAAAGACTAGTATTTTAATGTTTTACGACTTGATTTCGCCATATCTTATATATGTTGGTGTTGACAAAAGTATTCTCTGTATTGACAGATGTAAATTCACGAAGTGTCATGTCAGCTTTACCCTGGAGACACCTCGTTTTTAGCCCTGGTGGTGAGGATCAGAATATTTCGGAAAGGACCAACACAAAAACAACCATGATTTCCCAGCAAGCAAATGGACGTAAGCGGAGGAAAAAGAGCAAAAGGAAAGATCATGCCGTGGAAACTCATGAAACGAAGTGTGATCAAAGAGCGAAAAAAAGAAAATTAAACGATATTCTGGAAAATAAAGATCAATGTGTTAGACCTAGTGATGTTTTGAACTCTTTATTAGAACAGGGAAATGATTTACAAATCAAAAGACCCAGAAATAACCCACATAGGACTGAAGAAGCGAAGTCTGCACTATTTCTCAATGACAGCTGGGAGGTTGACAGTGGCTTTTCATCAGGGATCAGTCCATCCACCAGTGGAAGGAGTTCACCATGTGTGGGAATCGATCATTTAAATATTATAGCCATGGACTGTGAAATGGTGGGCACCGGGCCTGGTGGCAAGTGTAGTGAGGTGGCACGCTGCAGTATTGTAGATTATTATGGTCGTGTTGTTTATGACAAATATATTTTGCCTCAGCATCCAGTCACAAATTATCGCACGAGATGGAGTGGCATAAGGAAACATCATTTAGCGCAAGCATTACCTTTTGAGGATGCTCGTAATGAGGTAAGATTGCTTTAGGGCATGTATTTGCATGTTTGTTTTAATGTAAAAATATTACTAAGTGACTTGTTATTTCCATCAGATCCTTGACATCATAAAAGGCAAGATTACTATTGGTCATTCCCTGTATAATGACCTTAAGGTTTTGGACATCTCCATCCCTACACACATGGTTAGAGACACCTGCTCCTGCAGTCTGCTAAATGAGTTGTTTGATGCCTGTGATGGGTGCAACATCTCTTTGAAGAAACTGACTAAGAAGCTACTTAGTAGGACCATACAGGTAAGACTTTCAATCTCATTATATCATCTTGCGTATCTGATTTGATATTTCTGTTCTGTTTCATAGGGACAGAATAAGTTTGATGTTTAAAGGCTTTTGCCACTTAACGGTTATTTGTTTATCAGGTTGGCAGAATGGGCCACTGCTCCATAGAGGATGCTCGTGCTACATTGGACTTGTACAAACTGGTGGAGGACCAGTGGGAAAAAGACTTGTCCCAAGATTCAATAGACCATACCTCAAACCCCAACGACTCCCTGGAACACTACATGCAGGACCAGTATTGGCCGGAATCTGTGATGGATTGCAGTATATAACATAAGCCCCAGATTTAGGGCTGTGAATTGTATTTCATTTCGTATGTTATTTAAACATTATTTAATATATTTTACACACCAGACTTGACATGTTAACATTCATTACTGCCAGATTACTGTGGAAACACAGTGAAACTCAGGTTGGACAACAAAATATTGCACATGAAACTATTTAAAGAGCGTGTGATTATGGTAATCATATGGATACTTTTTAACTTTGTAAAAGTTAATGTTCATTTAGGATTTTGAGAGCATAAACTTTTAAATAGTTCTGTTAGTTTGAACTTATTCAAGTGTTTACAAACAACTCAAGTGTTTATTTTAAGGAATAACTTAAACAAAATTGTATGTTTGTAAGGTTACTTTTGTCAAGATGTAATGTTAAATAATGTTAAATTGCTGCTGCTTACAAGTTGTGGATAGCACTTACCCACTCCCATAATGTTACACTTACAGCCATGAAAGGGATTTTTGTGGTGTTTGGCTATAAAAGTCTCAATAAAATATTATGAATACAAAAGGATTCATCATTGACCACTCACTATAGTTCGTAACAGCATTTCTGTAAGATCCTATAATAACTATGCTGTCATGTTATGCTGTAATTGTTAACTGGATCTCTGGTTTAAAGGAAAATCATAGGACAGGACTTGTTGAAACAATGGCCAGAATTGAGAATAAATAGTATTCTAAACCAAGATGTGATGCTTTATTTTATATGTTATTTGTTGCATGTGAGAGTATCTTTTAAATGCTGATTTACACATTCTGCATCTGGCTAAACATGTTGACCCAAGCTCTTCCTTATGAACCATTAAAACCAAAAGTTAAAGGGATAGTTCAACCAAAAATGAAAATTCTGTCACCAGTTACTCACTTTTATGTTGAAACAAATCTGTATAAATGTCCTTGTTCTGATGACCACAAAGGAAGATATTTTGAGCCCCATTCACTTTTATAGTGGGAAAAATAATACTGTGGAAGTGAATGGGGCTCATGAATGGTTAATGAACATTCCTCAAAATATCTTTGTGTTTATCAAAACAAAGATATTTATAGATGTTTGTAACAACATGAGGGTGAGAAAATAATGACAGAATTTTTCATTTTTGGGTAAACTATCCCTTTAATAATTTTTTAAAAATTCATAGCCATCTAGTCCTTTTAACAGTTAATCATACTTGTCGATCGACAAGCAGTATTGTGTAAGTATACTTTTATACAAGAGTTCAAATATAAACTAAATGCTGAGCGGCTCTGTTAGCACAGAGACGGGCATTGTGCTGCAATTTCACTGCTTCGGTAACACTGACATAAAAAACCTAAATCCTGCTTTAAGGGATTATGGCAACCCACTGGTCATTGCAGGAATGTGTTGATGATGTAAGAAGTTACAGCAAAGATAGATGACTAGCATTGTTAACAACCAGATGCAAACCAGTGGATGTCCATAATAACTAAGACCTTCATACAGTTTTTGTTTTTTAAAAGAGTTTTGCATCATGCATTAGACAATTTCCATTTTTTCCCAATTTTTGAGTTTTAATTCATGCTATAAATTATACTGAAGTGTTTCGCACCTTATAGGATTATACAACAAATATTGTCTGTGTGCGTCTAATAAAAATGTCCGAATGCATGTCGTTGCATGTGAGAAATTATAGTTATTTTCATTGGTGCTCAATTTGATGCTCTTAACATTTAATTATTCAGATTGAGGGGTGAAGGAAGGTTCCCATTGACCAGATTAAAAGAGCAACTTCTGTATGAGGATGATGATGTCATTGGTTGCAAGCTATTCTTCTCTTCCAACATTTTCCCAGTACTTTTGCTGATTAACATAAAATCTGCTCTGCATAATACCACATGACGGTGTTAATCCATCAGCAGTCACACTACAAATGACTGAAGGCTGCTGTTTTTCTCCTCACTCATTTTTAGGGACTCTTAACCATACCACATTGTGCCAGGTGAGTGTAAATGTCGTCCTTTCCTGGAGCATCATTTAGGTGAAATTCACTTGGTTGTGTAAGGTAGTTATAGTTATATACATTTATTCATAATGTTGATTTTTTTATAATTCATTATGATACATAATCGTAGTTATTTGAAAGTTTTGTTTTTAATGAATCTAGATGAGTTAAAATTACTTTTTTTCATAAACAAGCAGAAGATGATTTTCATTTTTAAGTTAAACTTTTTAGGGTTGTCAAAAGATTAGTCGCGATTAAAAGCATACAAAATAAAAGTTTGTTTGCACTTAATATATTATGTATTGCGTGTAATTTTCATCTATCTATATATAAATAAAAACACACATGCATGTATATTTTTAAGTAAAATGTTGTTTATGTATATTTATTTTTTATTTATATAAAATATATTAAAATCTAAATAAATATTTATATACATGTAAATGTGCATACATATATATTATGCAAAAACTAACTTTTATTTTGTATGCAAAAATTCAATGTTAATTCTGGCAAAATATTTAAAAATCTAATGCTTTTGTACCCAATTCCTAGTATAGCCATAGGTTACCATAACAGAGGTTTTTTTATTTCAGACACTTATTTTTGTTTAAGTGGATACTCTCTTTGTGGTAAATAAATATCTTTCTTTCATCAGAACAGTCCACTGAGTCTTGGAAGCAATGGCTGTTGTTGTAAGTAAATTTTTTATGTAAAATGTCTGTTTTTATAAAATGCAAATTAAACCAAATTTAGATGTGAAGAGCTCAGATGCAATGCTGCTTAACGCCACCTCCGTTAAAAATATAATGATGATATTGGCCAAATGCTCTTGGCATGTATTATATGTTTATCAAATACTTTAGCTTCAAATCCACTTACTGTAATCCCAGCCTCGGGCCATTCAGAAAATAAACACTTTGCAGGCAGAATCCATTAAATACAAGTTATTTACCTAGTTGAAGGTTTACTGAATTAGGATATTGACCAAATTTTTGAGCCTTTAACTTAAAACTATGAGTTAACTTAATATTTTTAAGTTGAATTAACAAAACATTTTTCGGTGACTTAGTTTTTGTAGTGTAGATGTTTGCATGTACTTTGAGGGTTTTGCAGCGAAAGACAAATTTGTTTGCCTTTTCAGTGCAATTAACGTTGAATGACTGGACCCAAACATAAGATCCTAGTATCCATCAACTAGTAGAACATGGTGCTGGCAACACCAAGGTCATTGGTTCGCATTCACAAAATCCACATAATGATAAAATGTATAGCCTGAATCCACTATACGTTGTTTTTAATAATAAATGCCAAATATTTTCATGTAGTTGTGCCAAAATACCATTCCCTAGTCGTTTGAAGTATGAAAAGACTTTTATGTCATACATCATGTGATGGCCTCCCTAAACCCAGGTTCCTTCAAAGCTCTACACATTTGTAGAATTGGTGAACACATGTTTTGAGAACAAGGCAGCTCTTAGTATTAGTAGCTTATCTTCAATCTCAGACTTTACGCAATTCATGTGAGGAAGCTTAGCATACAACCCACACTAGATTCTATTGATTCGAGCTACTAAAGTGTTTCGTTTCAAAATCAGGATTTGAATGTTTTCATGCTGATCCCACGTCAGTTTCATGTCAAAGACACTTTTCTCGTAATTGTTCACAGAGCGGAACATTCCGGATGGTGTCGGAGGAGGAACAGGCACTCAGAGCCAAACTGGAGCACCTCACGGTCAAAGATCACGGGCCGGTGTTTGGATCCTGTGCCAGGGTGCCCGACCACACAGTGCAAAAGGTAAGTCTTTATACAGTTTTAAAGTGGGAAAAAGACACAATTATACTTTAAACTGTATAAGCAATTACAGTACTGCTTATACTTTATGCATTTGGCAAACGCTATTATCCAAAGCAACTTACAATGCATTCAGTATTTTATATATCATTAGCATGTGAACAAACCCATGACCTTTGTGTTGCTTACTACCAACTGAGCTATAGGTGCACTGTTATTAACTTAAAAGAAATGACAGTATTGTCACTAAATCACTGCTTTATGAACACATGTTACAAGTAACATTTCGAATCTGATCATAATGTCTCCACAGGCTAAAGATGAACTCAACGAAACAAGCGAAAAGCGCACGTCAGCCGCCAAAGAGCTCCGAAATATCATAAAGGAGAAGGCCGACTCTGGAGACGATGTCGCTAAGGGTGTTCAGGACACCTTTGGGAACAAACCCGATGCTGTGCTGGTGAGATTCATCCGTGCCAGAAAATACGAAGTAAACAGGGCTTATGAGCTAATGAAGGGTAAGCGGGCGACATGGGCTGTTTGCATATGGCTTTTATTGTGTTAAATCTCAAGAAAATCTGAATGTTTAAACAGCCATTGTTATCGGTGTTCGTTCCCCAAGGTTATGTGCGCTTCAGGCAAAACTACCCTGAGCTGTTTGAAAACCTGACCCCAGAGGCTGTGCGCAGTACCATTGAGGCCGGTTACCCAGGGATCCTTTCAAGACGAGACAAATACGGCCGTGTGGTGCTGCTCTTCAACATTGAGAACTGGGACTATGAGGAGATCACATTTGATGAGGTACATGTTGAAATGGCTTGTGGTTTTATAGATTGTTAGATTAAATGGTTAATATACGTTCCCCTAGCTGTCAATGGGACTGTGGCCTTTCCAAAAGTACTCATACTGGTACCAAAGAGAGCTTATTAGTATCTCAAAGGTACATATTTGTACCAAATATATTCATATGGTACACATTAGGACCTGTTGCACAAAAGGTTCTTCAAAAAAGGTATTACAGACTATTTAAGAAATGGTTAACCTTTAAAATGGTCTTTGGGAAACCATAATGGTTCTCTTATGGCATACCTTTATTTTTAAAGTGTTCATAAAGAATACTTTATACTTTGTCTCTTAATAATGTGGTTACCTCAGATCCTCAGAGCTTATTGTGTGATCCTGGAGAAGCTTCTGGAAAACGAAGAGACTCAGATTAATGGATTTTGCATAATTGAGAACTTTAAGGGCTTCACCATGCAACAGGCATCTGGGATCAAGCCCATGGAGCTGAAGAAAATGGTGGACATGCTGCAGGTAAAGAAAGTTGACTTTTATTTTGTAGAAGAATAGCTCTTTTTATTGTTTATCTTTTTGTTGTCCACAGGACTCTTTCCCTGCCCGTTTCAAAGCGGTGCACTTCATTCATCAGCCCTGGTATTTCACCACCACTTACAATGTGGTCAAACCACTGATGAAGAGCAAACTGCTGGAACGGGTGAGTTGTGTTGACTGCAATTGACGATGTTGGTCACCCCTGGCTTAACCATGAGCACAACATTAACTAAAAAAATCTGACTTCTTATGTCCGAAGGTGTTTGTCCACGGAGATGAGCTGGAGAACTATTTCAAGGAGTTTGATGCGGATATCCTGCCTTCAGAGTTTGATGGGAAGGGCTCCAAATATGACGGCAAGGCCACAGCAGCAAAACTGTTTGATTAATTTTGCTGTCCGTCAACTTAGAAAAACATCTGCCTGTCATTTTAGTTATGTATTACTGCAGAATAATGGAATGCGGTTGTGTGTTTTTTAAATTGAACAGAGCACTTTCCATGCCAAACCTCATTGAACAAATGCCCAGATGTAAGAGGAATGCAGATTTAGGAGCATATGATCTCTGTTATATTATAGTGCTGTTTGGCGAAACTTGGGCAGGACCCTGATTTTAGATTGATCCCAAAATATTGAAATCCCTTTGGAGCCAGACATTTCTGTTATTTCTCTCAATAAAGGGGGCAATGTGCAACTTTAAGAATGAACTCTTAACAGAAATGAAATATTATACACAACTATACCATCAGTGGTGTACAAAGACCTTATATAATGAACTGTTGTGATTTAATAATAACCTTAGAATGAGCCGTTTTTATCTACATACAGCGAGGTCCCCTTACATGGAAGTCGCTATTTTGCAACGCCGTGTTTCTACATTAGCCCTAAACCAGGGGTGAGGAACCCTGGGTCCTGAAGGGTCCCTGTCCTGCAGAGTTTAGTGCCAACCCTAATTAAACACAACTGAAAAATCTAATCAAAATCTTCAGGATTATCTGGAAATTAAATGCAGGTGTGTTTGAATAGGGTTGGAACTAAAATCTGTAGAGCAGTGGCCCTCCAGGACCTAGGGTTCCCCACCCCTGCCCTAAACAGACAAACTGCTCTATATTGCACGATATTGTCTCAGACGATGACACGTTCATCCTGTGGTGGCTACTGTAGCTTCACTATGCGCTTCGAAAGGGGTGAGCGGTAGACTGAGCAGTTGCAATTCACAGTTTCACCACTAAAATCCATATAGTGGACCTTTAAATGTCAATTTAATGAGAGAAAATGCAGTTAAAAAAAGAACTAAAGTTAAAGTGAGTAAAACGGTTTTGACTTTTTATTAAAGAAAATAACACATTTCTAAAGTACACACTTTATTAATATTACATTATCATATATTCTTAAAATTAAAAATAATTAGGCGTGGGAAAATGGCTCTACAGCGCCACCTACAAATTTTCAACGAAGCAGCCCCCGGACTGTGTTTGATGTACAATTACGAAATTCCGTACACTTCTGTATCATGACAAGACCTACAAAAAAGTCTCTTAGAGCAAAGCCGTAAACCAAACAGGAAGTCAGCTATTCTGTTTTTTTGTGTGATTTGGGCGCAGTTTTTGTCATTTTCAGGCGTCATACTTTAACAAACTCCTCCTACAGTTTTCGTTGGATCATCTTCATATTTGGTGAGTGTCATCTTAAGGCTTGCTAAATCGCGAAGGATTTGACTCTACGTAAAAATTTGTGTCAGTTCTGGCCCGACAAAGTTTGATGTTTTCCCATGAAACAGGAAGTTGCTGGAACTCAGGAATACTATCCGATTATGTCCGATCTATCCCAAATTTCACTTGATTGCTTAGAGTCCTGACCTGAAAACACCTACATGTCAATAGTCACTTATGGTTATAGCCCCACCAGCTGGCAACAGGAAGTGACATGTTTACAATGATTATGCAATGTCAGATTTGTCCCAAACTTCACATGATTGCTAAGAGTCCTGGACTGAACAAATCTACATGTCAATAGTCACTTATGGTCATAGCATCACCGGCTGGCAACAGGAAGTGACATCTTTACAATGATGATTATGCAATGTCCGTTCTTTCCCTAACTTCACATGATTTATAAAAGTCCTGGACTTACAAACTGTGGGATATCTGAGGACTATAATATGGGACATAAAACTCTGAAATTATGTTTTTTTTTTGTAGGTTTCAAGGCATTCCCAAACTATTTAACAAACAAAAATATACAAAATGGTTTTAAAGAGACCAGGAAGAAAAAATATTTTTAGCATCTGCAGGTCACAAGATGTGTGCTTTTAAAAGAAGGCCGTTGGGGGGAGACATTGTCAAACAAAGAAATGCTTCCGGTTTGAGCTCTCATCTACAACAGATCGTTTATTAAAGGGATAGTTCGGCCAAAAATGATATTAAACCCATGATTTACTCACCCCCAAGCTGTCCGAGTTGCATATGTCCATCGTTTTTCAGAAAAAAACATTTTCGGATATTTTAGAAAATGTTTTAGATCTTTCAGTTGATTAAATGTAATGTTACGGGGTCCACCCATAGTCCACGACCTTCAAGTCCAAAAAAAGTGTGTTCATCCTTCACAAATTAAATCCAAACGGCTCCAGGATGATAAACAAAGGTCTTCTGAGGGTAATCCACGCAGTGTTGTTCTAGAAATATCCATATTTAAAACTTTAACGAAAATAAATACCTTCCGGTAGCGCCGCCATCTTAGTCGCGTCCGTATTCAGGATGAGAGCTTACGCAGCCTACGGAGGCTACTCTGCTGCTGCTCTGTGCCCCCGCCCTCCGAATTTTTCATACGTCACTAAGAAAAGTGCGTACACTACGCTAATACTCTCTCCTGAATACAGAGGAGTCTAAGATGCCGGCGCTACCGGAAGGTATTTATTTTCGTTAATAAAGTTTTAAATATGGATATTTCTACAACAACACCGCACGGATTACCCTCAGAAGACCTTTGTTTATCATCCTGGAGCCGTTTGGATTTAATTTGTGAAGGATGAACACACTTTTTTTGGACTTGAAGGTCGTGGACTATGGGTGGACCCCGTAACATTACATTTAATCAACTGAAAGATCTAAAACATTTTCTAAAATATCCGAAAATGTGTTTGTCTGAAAAACGATGGACATATGCAACTCGGACAGCTTGGGGGTGAGTAAATCATTGGTTTAATATCATTTTTGGCCGAACTATCCCTTAAAGAGCACCTATTGTCCGATTCACAATTTTACATTTCCTTTGGTGTGTTATAGTACAGGTTAATGATATGCAAAAGGTACATACCCCAAAGTAAACGATGACGCGAGTTATCGTCTCCAACGTAAATCTCTTTTCTTGAACTACAACAAACACACGGATTGTAGGCAACAGTTTACTTCCTGGGATTGGTGATGTAGTAAAGACCGACATTTTCATAATTCCTCCCACTTTGGACTCACAGCCTGTAAGTTAACTCCTGTTAGCAACGTCAAAAGGTATTCAGGCCAATCTCAACGTACAAATTAGCTGGCCAATCAGGGACACAGGGCTTTTCAAATCGGTGCATTTCAGGAAGATAGTGAAAATTGGAGCTACAAAAATGTATGGTATGTGGAAAAGAATGTGATTTTTTAACCATAAACCACAAACACACATTGTATTATACCAAATACACAAAATAACATTTTTAACAATGAAATAGGTGCACTTTAAATACATTAACTTGAAAATATTTGTACAACTAAGTGAAAATAAAGTGATAATTTTTTATTTATAAAAGTTGTATATTTAAGTACATTCAACATAAGGCAACCATTAGGCAAACGTCTTTTTTGTCAAACATTACCATAATTAACAATTTCCAAACAAACTTATTTTGAAGGTCATTAAAGGCTGATCTGATGTTTTAAAACAATAAGACAGAAAACCTTTATATGACATACATTTGAATTTACAGCCAGTTTTTTTACACAACTTTACCCATCAGCACTTTTACATTTTTAAAGTTTGATCTTGCAATATATTAGTTCACAAATTATTCCTATGACCTTCTTAAACATACCACACATCCCACTGTGTAGCAACAACACGACTGAAATACCGATGGCCAACTTAACCTGTAATCTGTGCGGTTTATCGTGTTTTTTCTTTCCAATGTCCTCCTTAAAGGTCAGAGCAAAAACGCTGGTGATTCAGACCTTTAGTATCCATCATTTAAACATCCAACCCAACTTCAAAAGAAACGTGAACACCACTGTGAGTGTTGCATAGTGTGATATGATGCCTAGTGGCACTGTGGTCTGTGCTTCTCCCACTGACAGATAGCATTGGAGAAACTGACTATGACTTTGTCCAACCAGGAAAGCGGTTGTGGAAAAAGAACGGCACCCTCGAAGAAGCCAAGATGGCCGCCGTGAAGCGTCAGTGCAAAAATAACATTTGGCTTCTTTTCTGTTAGTAAAAAGTAAAGATATAAGTTAGAAACACACCAAAGGTCTACCACAAAAATATTAACAACAAACATTCTCCATCTTTGGTCATAAAAAAGCTCAGGTATTTGAAGACTGAAGGGTTTCAGAAAGGAACAAAATAATCTTTATTTAGACATGCATTCAAAAGACCAAAAATGACGCACAAAGTAATTTGTGAAGGAGCAGAAAGTTCAATTTGAATGTCTTTAAATATGCATACACTACAAAAGCTCAAAAGAGCTCAAAGAGAAGGAGCTGAAGGTCAGGTAAACCATACAGTATTTCCTTTGTGTAAGGGAGTTTGACTTGTTAATAGCGACTCAATGTTGGATCATTCACCTAAGGCTGAAGAAAGGATTTTACGGTTGTAATCTGATAAATAATCTTAGGGGAAGGATCAGATGGCCCTAAAAAATTCAGCACCGGTGTCAGATTGGGGATCTTAGACACACGGAGGATCTGAGAGTCTTA
Organism: Paramisgurnus dabryanus; assembly: GCF_030506205.2. Classification (NCBI taxonomy): domain Eukaryota; kingdom Metazoa; phylum Chordata; class Actinopteri; order Cypriniformes; family Cobitidae; genus Paramisgurnus; species Paramisgurnus dabryanus. Next base: position 11,923,995 of record NC_133359.1, on the reverse strand, counting down.
ATGGCTTTTAAAAGCACTATTAGGCTGTGCATGTCAAAGGCATTTGAACTTGGTCTTCATACACAAGTTTTAGGCAAGGTTGAAGTAAAACATAAAAGGATTTTATTACTAGACCACCTTATCTGTAAAAACAATGTGTTAGGCTCCTATTAAGAGATGCCAAAAATAGCTGGGCCTACAAAACATATTCCATTGACAATTATTTAAAAAAAAATTAAACTTATATAACTTAATGCACTTACAAAAAAAATTAAATAAATAAATAAAATAGAGTAAATACCTGCTAGTGTGCGAGGTATCGTCAACAAGGACTGATGGACCAAAGGATCATCTGAGGAGTTCACCAAGAGAAGAGGAATGTTGATCTGACATAAGAAATAAAGATCATAGATTTTAAGGAAACACTGAAATGCACAACATATGATTAACTAGTGTGTAAAGTGCATGCAAGCATAAATATAAATAGCATGTTAATATACAAAAACATTGTAGTATAGGTTGTTTTTTATAACGTTCATGGTTTTTAAAGCCGTGTAAAAATCAAATGCAACAAAAAACAAGAACTTACACAAAATGACAAGAAAACCAAAAGCAGATATGAAGTATCAGAAGTCCAGCATTTCAACAATAACAACTTACATTGTGAATATAATGCACACAGCTCTCCTTCTCATAATAGTCCTTTAGTGAGTCGTGTCCATGAAACTTCCTAACACATTCAAGAAACACAGACAGTTATGTAGAAAAATCACTATAGGCATACAAACCGCCATTTTATTCTAGATAACCTATTGATCTGAATGAACTATTGAAAGCAGGTACCTCATAATGTTGTCATCAATCTGCATGAGTGAAGTGGCTGTGTATAGGCGACTGAGGTCGGCTAACTCCATCTTGCTATAGCTTGTACCAAATAAACTTCTCCTACAGGACAGATTTACTTGATTCAGTTTTAATATTTAGTTTTTCATAGACCATTTTAGATGGTCTTGGTCACAAAACGCCTTCAGACGCACATAATATATAAGCTAATGATACTGGATACTGCACTTTAAAAATGGCTGGGTATTTTTAACCTATACTGGGTAAATGTTGGACAACACACATGCAGAGTAAAAAAGTACCCAATATTGGTTTGTTGTTATGCAACCATGCATATAACCACCCAGCAGTTGGGTCAATTTTAACTGCATGGGTTAAAAATAACCCAGGCATTTTGACCCTCACATCAGGGTGCCGTGACCCTGGTTTTGGTTCAAACCTTCCGACAAAGTTTGTAGATGTATTTTGAGTCCATTGACACTTTTATCACACATGGGACAATTAAATGCCCAAGATAAGTGTCAATTATACATTTTAGTGTTCATTATATACATTTGATCACAGAATCTCACAACTGACCAATCAGAATCCAGTATTCTACAAAGCTGTGTAATAAGTGACAATACTAACCTGTGGGACAGAATAATTTTCTTCATGTTGTCTGCCATAACAAAATTGTAGAGTCTTCTGCATTGGTCCCATTGTAGAAATGTCTCTTGAGCTCTAATGAAAAAATTTGACAGAAACAGGTAAGCGTCTTTGCAGCAAAATGTCAACCTATATCTCCTTTATCATTCATTTTACAGAGATAATAGACCAAAAATGTCATTCCAACCTGTATGAATTTCTTCTGCAGAACACAAAAATGATATTTTGAAGAATGCTGGCAACCCAACAACATTGGCACCTATTGATTTCTTATGTATGGACACAAAACCACTGATATATTTCTCAAAATATCTTCTTTTGTGTTTCACAGAAGTGTCATATTCAGCCTTTGAACGACATGTGGGTGAATAAATTATGACAATTTTAATTTGATAACACTTTACAACAAGGTTGCATTTGTTGAAGGGACAATAAGTAGGATTTACCCCATCTAGTGGTGAAATTGTATTTTGCATTCAAACGAACAGTGCTCTCTAGCGCCTCGCCTTTCCAAATGCGTGTTGCAACTACGGTAGCCGTTATGTAATCACTGATCTCCTTTGTCCGTTGCAGCTGGTTCACGTGTTCTGAATGAAAACGCGTTGTGGAAACGCGTTGGTAGGCTAGTGCTTTTTGTCCCTCTCTGCTATTATAGTTTATCAATACGGCGGAACGACATGGAAGCCTCCTTGGAGTTACACGTTCAATGTAAGTAAAGAGAAGAAATTCTAAGCTTACAAAGAAAAGTCAGGACATATTTATGAATAAAGACATTGATTTTGATTAATAAAACACTTAAAACCCTACTTACAGTCCCTTTAATATTAGTAAATGCATGAACTAACATTAATGCCAATACAATTGTTCATGTATGTTCACTGAGCATTAACTAATGTTAACAAATACATTTTTATAAAAAATATCCTTTCAATTGGGTTTCCCAACCTTAGAGCGCTATAACCCTGGCACACGCTGACACAGCACAGTACTCTCTCCTGATTGGTGGGATTCTCGCCCAGAAACTTGCAGGCGATGTTTCCTCCCAAACTGAAGCCCACCACGATTAGTTGGGTTTGCGTAAATGTACGTTTAATGTAGCCCACCATAGCAGAAAACTCCCAGGTACAACCTTTACATAAAAAAAATGTTCACAATAGACAAACATCAGATGCACGTCAATAAAACCACAAGGTTTCGGTGTGTATTTTACCACCTGAACACTCATTTCTGTACCCAATTTTAAAAAATTTTAAACATACAAACTCTATATTTAATGATGAAATAACTGCGACACCTTTAAAGCCAAGCACGCTTGTTTCACAACAAACACACATGGCTAACCGTAGGTGAACATCCTCGGGGATGTGAGCTCGATGTTTGGCAGCGCTCCGAGATGGTTAAGGACGGCGCACCTGTAGCCTTGTTTCTGGGAATAATCCACAAAGGTCCGTATATAATGCTTCTCGCTGTGGTTACCGATCCCAGGACAGATCACCATGGTGATGTCATCTGTAACAAGAGGGTAACGATTTCAGCAAGGGTAACGATGACACCTTTTTAGTGTCTCCAGAGGAATCATCTAAAATCACAAGCACCCTTCAGGCAAAATGCAGTGTGAATCCCAGCACAAAATAAAAATGAAAGGCATCACAAGAAAATTTCACATTTTAATGCAAAATCCCAGTTCACCTGCAGTGTTGTGGACACCCTGCGGCTCAAACAGGTCAAAGGTGGCAGTGGCCCCATCTTGCATGGGCAGGTACATACGAAGCCCGTAGGGTGTAGGGGACTTCACTCTTCCAATCTTTCCATAAAGAGCAGTCTGGAGATGTCCACTTTTCCCCCATAACAGCGGGGGAATGTACCTGCGTACATGTATGTATTGCATAATGTAAAATGATAAAGTGGAGCTCTATAGTACATTTGAAATTTTTAGAACTCCGTATAATACAGGCTCAAATGCTCAAATGACAGTACTTCATTGGATTTTGCCATGGAACTAAGAAGACTAACGAAGTTAAAACTACTGCTCATGTGACAAACGTCATCAGGAAAAACTGACAAGCTTCAGCACTCACTCTTTGGTTAGAATTGGGCAAGATTTCAGTAGGTAGCGAATGAGAGGGGTATCTTGACAGGTGATGTCAGGGGCCGCCGTGGGGCTTTTCAAGTTGAGGCTCCGCACTATGACGTACAGCACTGTGGCCACAGCTGCCAGCTTCATGCCGTCAAACACCGCAGGCATGTCAGGAGTGGGGACATTTGCATCGACTTGGGCACTCATTGTCGACCAAACTGCTGTAAAATATTTGATTGAATTAGTTTACAGATGGCTGTGTCCCAATTCGAAGGCTGCTTAGAATGCGACCTCAGAATGCGTACTTCTTTATCTGCGCCGCTAAGAATAGAACGAATGGATCCTTCACAGCCGAGGCTATCCCGAGATTCATTGCGTGCCTGTAACAGCTGGATATTTTAAAATGAACATTCAAACCTTTGTTAAAGGACAAGTTCGGTATTTTAGACTTAAAGCCCTGTTTTCAGATTGTTTATGGTGAAATAGAATGGATTTGACTGAAATTTCGACATTTGCGGCTGTCCTGAGAATTTTCGCGTGTTTGTGTTTCAGCTCAGACCTCTACAATGGGTGTATAGGTGCACTGGAACAATCCTTCCTAAAATGCATTAAACTTTCGTTTATAAAGACGTGAAACTCACCGAGTGGTCAGGGGTGTTTCCTGATATGCTCACACAAAAATCGCTGCAAAAGATGCTTTCCAACAGCTGTTTTAGCATTCGTTGTTAACTTGTGGACCTATTTTCCCAAACGCCTCACACCCGTACATTCTTCCGCTGAGAGCTTGAATAATAAACACTCCAGCTCAGGTGGTGGCGCTAATCCGCCTTTGCCAATTGCAAGAATAGAAACAAAGTTCCCGGCGCGGAGTAATACCGTACCTCACAGCACAACTAATACATGTCAATGGAGTTGGTAAAAACTACGTTAAAACCTGTTGGAATGCGTCTTTTGGAGCGATTTTTGTGTGAGCATACCAGTGAACACCCCTGACCACTCGGTGATTTTCACGTCTTTGTAAACAAAAGTTTAATGCATTTTAGGAAGGATTGTTCCAGTGCACCTATACACCCATTGTAGAGGTCTGAGCTGAAACACAAACACGCGAAAATTCTCAGGGCAGCCGAAAATGTCGAAATTTCAGTCAAAACCATTCTATTTCACCATAAACAATCTGAAAACAGGGCTTTAAGTCTAAAATACCGAACTTGTCCTTTAAAAAAAGTTTCACTGTTTTAGTACTATAAGTTATGGTTTGTATGTTGTGTATATTTCTAAGATCGATTCATTTGACATACTGTTGGTATAGTTTAATCTACATCAACGTGTCATATTTTCTAAAATTAAATTAATATTTTTCTGGTTCCATATTTAATTTAATAAATCAGAAATGTCTTTGCTGTGTCCCGCTGACAGGTGCGGTGGGTGCGTACAGCAGGTTACGAAATTCTGTATCTTCAGAAGGCCTGACGGTCTCATTTCAGTTCTCTTTGTGGACTTCGGAGGCTGCAACCTTCAAAGAATAAGTGCTCGCCTTTTGAGGTTGCGTATATGCTGCGTTTCCACCAGCCGTGATAGAGGCGGCAAGCGCGGGTGATTTACATGTTAAGTCAATGAAAAGACGAGATTAGTCATCCTGCGCCGCGTTAAACAATCAGGACCTTGCTGTAGTAGTGACGTGATTACAGGAAGCTAGCAGAGTCTTAGCAGAGTCGCAGAAGTCCCTCCCATGACGCAAATTTCTGCATGAATGACTAGAATTTCACACGCAGCTTTCACGCGCGAATAAAGCAAGTAAATTCAAATGTTCAAGTGTCCAACTACACGCAAATAGCGCGTTTTTGCCGCCTCTAACGCGGCTAGTGTAAACGCAGCATTAGAAGGTCTCAGCCTTCGAATTGGGACACAGATGTTGTTTCAGTTAAACGGAAACCACTACATCAAATAATGCTGCACATTCCAAGGCACTTCGTTGGGACTTTAATAGTTAGTAGTTTACTATTACCTAAAAGGTGGATAAAATAAGGGTTAAAGAAACAGTATGTAGGATTGTGTCCAAAACTGGTATTGCAATCACAAAACTTGTGGCTAAAACTAGTACTGCAATCGCACAGCTGGTGGCCAATACACAAAATGACAACATAAACATCAGTTGAGGGCTGCAACTCCACTTTTTAAATGACAATATCCTGGCCAGACCATTGTTGTCAGTGATATCAATATTTGAAATGAAAATGATTTCTTAATGTCTAGTGACATATCAGGGCCATTTTATGATTAATTGATATACATTTCTTACATACGGTTCCTTTAATGACTTTTTAACCCTAAACATTTAAATGGTAGTGTATATGCAATATGAAATTAATATGCAATGTCTCAAACTGTTTTTTTTTTTTTTTTTGAAAATTTTCCACCATATATGAATATATATTATATTCATTTATAAATATTTATAAAAAAAAAATACAAACTACATGTAAGTCAAAAGTAAACAGATAAATAAGCAGAATTCCAGAAATAGGACAAAGAAGAGTTAGTTGCACACAGAATACTAATAGATACATAACATACCTTGACTTAAAGATAAACGTGTTGGTTAACTTGGGTGCAGATCCCAAATATCAAGGTTTAGTCCTGCAAAACAACAACAACAAGTCTCTCCCATGACCTACTACTGTTTATCATGCAAGAGTTGGAGTAGGCAAACACGTCTTAGACACAAGAGTTCTACATCCAAACAACAATACAAGTTAAGTTTACTTTTCTTTCGGACATCCCCACTTCAGACACACTTATGTAATCGTCATGCTGCCTACAGGATTACAATGTATCCATTACCTGTATCTATTTAATCCATATCGTCACAACATGCGCAACAATATGCAGAAAGAAAAAAGTGCAAATCATGTAAAAAGCAGAGAGTCTTGTCTAAGTAGTCCAGTGACAATTGAGCGTCGGGTCTTTTGACATGTTCACCGTAGAAATCAACATCGCTGCCATACACCAACAGACAACAAACAGGCAACGTGCATCATCGTTGATTTTATACCTAGCAACTGGAGCGCGCTTGCAGGCTCGCGTCTTTATTCATGCCCTCTGATTGGAGCAGCATCAGAGTGACGTCAGAATTTAGGCGCTACAGTATTTATTTATGTATTAAAAATACAGTAGCTATTCTTATAGTAGAAATACTTTAGTGTTTACTATAGAACAAGTATATTTTTATATGTACTAGTATTTACAATATCATTCTGTAGTATTAACTATATACAGAACTGACAACCGTCGTAAATAGTTTGGTAAATTTAATCACTGAAATATCGTTGCACATTAAAATTACAATACAGTCCATCAAACTCTCATTCAGTAGACAATTAACAAAAGTGAAAAAAAGTCTTCTTCATTAATTTTAATCCCATTTTTCCAGCATTAAAACGTTTAAAACATGAAGAAAAAAATATCATGTTAAACCTAAAAAATAAAAACATACAAATTTCAAGCAACATTTAAAATTCATGGTTGATTTGACTTTCAATGCCAATAGGTGCATGGTGTAGTAATTGGTTGTAACCACAAGATGGCAGTGTACTACTGTAAACAAACACCATTACATGACTGTGAGAAACAAGTTGTTTACAACGTCTATTACAAACGCTTTCGTCACAGTGATTTGTTCTCACAGAAATTCGGAGAGGCCAGATGCAAAAGTGACAACAGCCCTGGTTCAGCAACCCAAGAACATCTCAGTCACTAAATATAGCGCACAACAAGGAAATGTACTCTGTAATGCACAACTGATTTGATCGTCTTATAAATGATTGTATTATTTCCCGTAAGTGCTATAAATGAACCCTAAGTTAGTTACCCTAAGTGACGCTAAATGAGATGAAGCACCTCGACCACAGAGAACTTTTGATGTTTAACTCCAGCTTCGTGATTTCCCTGCAGCCATCCATTATGTTATTACAGATTAGTGGCTCCACTGGAGGAAAAATCAACCTCACTTTATATTCAATCAAATCAAGTGGTACTACTGTAACTAAAGTGTGGAGGGCCATTTACACACGAGCCCTTAAGAGCCCCAGCAACAGAGCCAAGATGGACATTAACAAGCTATTCCTCATTATGCATTAAATTAAATCTAGTGGTGCATAATTGGTCTCAGCCTTAAACGTTTTGACTTTGCGATGTCCTTTAAAGTTTGTTATGAATTAAAATATTATTATCTGTCTGCACAGACATTAACTGGTTAAAACTAGTTTTACATTAGGCTACTATACCAATTGACCAACATCCACACTTTGTACCTTACAACGAAAAGTAAATATAATAATATTAATATTAAACATATAAAATAGAAAATATTAAATATATAAAGCATAAACATTAAACAATCATCTTACCATTTGTATTACCATAGTTTAACTAATACTATTGGTTAAACTATACTATAGTGAGACAATGGTAAATGTGTGGTTATTACAAATACAGTTACACTTATGTTCAAAATCATAATTATTTATCGTAAGATGGCTTGGAGTGTGTTTGAATAGCCATTTTTAACATTTTCAGGGAATCAGGCGCCTATGCCTGAATTCACGAAATGTTTTGCGGCCCAGTTTTGTTTACTGTATCAAGATAAACGTAGAAGCGCACAGTTATTCGCTCCCTAATCTCTGCCTAGGGGCGGGTGTGGGCGGAGCCATCATTTAAAAACAGGATGTTATTGGCTGAGGCCAGAGATACACGTGGGAGCGCACATATTGTCCCTCTTTGCCCGTAGTCATAACGGCGAGCGGATTCACATTGACTGAACGACTCTTCACAGAAGAACTGAACTGAACATTTTACCAACATGAGAACTTTTCCACGCTTGTTTTTAAGTTTACAACTTTTTGCGGTTTGTTTTCTTGTTGTTGCGATCTCCAAAGCGAGTGGTAAGTGTTTATCTTACAAACTAACGTTATACTGTAACTTGCAAAATAACGTTATATTTGTAAACAAAGCGCTCGTGGTTGCTTGAAAGTCTACAGTCCTTATTTATTTGTTGTTTGGTTGATCAAAAAGGCGTCAGATAGATCACTCTCAACATTACATATTAATGTTTGGATAAATGTTTGTCTTTTTACCTCACATGCATTTTGCATTGAGTGACATTACGTTGCCTAGAAAGGATTTTTTTGCGCGTCACTGTGTTTTAATAAACATCTAATATATGGCAAGTTCCCCGTGGACATAGTCAATGTCTATATCTTAAATCAAAGTATGTTCATATTATGCGTGTCCACACTTGCGTTAAACGCCTTGGGTTGTTTGCTTTGTGCTTCTTTACTTATAAGTGTATACGAAACATCATGTCCTGATTTTATCCCATTACCAGTGACATACAGACTTGCATAAACGTCCAATGATGCACGGCCAGGGGCATTTTTACATCTAAGTGCTGCAGTTCTCTTCCAACCATGTGCTTTGGCAACTCATGTGACCTTTTTATTTTGAATGTTAAACAAAAGATTTTGAGCCTTCTGTCTCCCCCCTCACAAAAAAGAGTTATGAGCATTTTGTCCCAAGCCTTTTACACTGCACACATTAAAATAGGTTTTTGTTTAAGTTAATTTTTTGGTCATTAATGCCTTGCTTGTCTAGTCAAGAACACACTTCCCTATCTGCCGTTGCGCCTCAGGCCATTACATGGCTACAGTTGTAGGTGTGGTTCCATTGACCAAATGACTGAGTCACTTCTCATGAATGTGGGCACTTTAAAAACATGCAGTGGAGTCCAGTGAGGCCTGGGCATTTCCTGCCACTAATGACCAGACCAGGTCGAATACTCTTTCCTACTGACTTTAACTATAGTTAAGTTTCTGGTTATGTTCTGTAGAGTTTTTCATGTTAATGTTTTTTATTGGGCTTTAGTGAGGATAAGGTTAGATTTAAACGGTAACGATGTATTAAAAAAACTGAAAGTTTACACAAATCCACAAAACGACGGTATCAAACATGCCAGGCTAATAAATGGTGATGTTACTTTGTAAAGAAACACTACACGCTTGCAAATACGCTTTCTTTACAGAGTGACAAATACAATCAAGATGGCAACTGTTATGTACCCAGTGATGCTTAGATGCAATTGTTTACCTAAAAAGGAAACATTTCCTTTTTTATTTCTTCAGAAGAAACACAAACTGAGAAGTTTTTTTCATGTTAATGTTTTTAGTAGAGCCCGACCGATATATCGCCAGGCAGATATTAGACATTTTCCAAACTATCGGTATCGGCATTCAAAATCGCCGATAAATTAATATTTAATTAAAAAACGGACGAAACAGCCTTCATTAGATTTCCTCACTATTGGTGTTTTTGACAGAGCGCTCTGAACCAATAGCTGCTGGTGGGGTCCAGATTTAGGCGTCTAGCCACTGCCTGAGTCAAGTGATCAGCAATTTATATTTTGCTGTTGTTGTTATTTATCAAAACTTAACAGAATTTGTCTCCAGTCTTATTCAAAGTTATATTTATGAACCAAGTCGTTTAAAACAGGTAACTGATTTTGTTGTTGTTGTTTTTGTGTTTTTGTTCAAAGGCCTTTACGTTTCATATCTTAAGTTTGTATTTTTATACATTTTATTTATCAGAACTTTAATATATTTTGATGTTCCTCTGTTCTGTTGTGACAATAAAAGAAAAAAGTTTCTTTTTAAAATGCATTATCATATTATTTTATGAAAATGCATTATCTTATTTTAGTTAAAACTCATAAATAACTACAAATAACTAATCTTAGGGAAATCTGTTAATGTTTTGTTGCGCGTTTCAAAAAAATATCGGCCGATATATCGTAATATCGGATTTTAAAAGCAACAAACATTTGTATCGGTATCAGCCTTCAAAATCCTTTATCGGTCGGGCTCTAGTTTTTAGTGGGCTTAAGTGAGGCTTAGGTTACGTTTAAACTGTAACGATGTAGTAAAACACCGAAACGTTTACACAAATCCGCAAAACGACGGAATCAAACATGCAAAGCCTATAGATGGCGATGTTACTTTGTAAAAAACACTACACTATACGCTTGCAAATATGCTTTATTTTACAGGGTGATAAATACAATGAAGATGCCAACAGTGTATCCAGTGATGCTTAGATGCAATTGTTTACCTAAAAAGGAAACATTAGCTTTTTTATTTCTTCTAATGAAACACAAACTGAGAAGTTTTTTTCATGCTAATGTTTTTTAGTGGGCTAAAGTGAGGCTTAGGTTACGTTTAAACTGTAACAATGTAGTAAAACACTGAATGTTTACACAAATCCGCAAAACGACGGTATCAAACATGACCCTCCTGAAAGGACCCAAAAGTGAACCGAACTCGGACCACATCCGGAGGTGATGAAACACCCTTAGTGATGAAATTGTCACCTAGTGATGCTTAGATGCAATTGTTTGCAATTGTTTACCTAAAAAGGAAACATTTGCTTTTCTATTTCTTTAAATGAAACACAAACTGAGAAGTTTAGTTTTTTCATGAAAATGTTTTTTTGTGGGCTTTAGTGAGGCAAAGGTTACATTTACACCGTAACGATGTAGTAAAAAACAGAAAAGTTTACACACATCTGTAAAAACGACGGTATCAAACATGACCCTCCTGAAAGGACCCAAAAGTGAACCGAAATCGGACCATGTCCGGAGGTGATGAAACACCCTTAGTGATGAAATTGTCACCTAGTGATGCTTAGATGCAATCGTTTACCTAAAAAGGAAACATTTGCTTTTCTATTTCTTTAAATGAAACACAACTGAGAAGTTCTTTTTTCATGAAAATGTTTCTTAGTGGGCTTTAGTGAGGCAAAGGTTACATTTACACCGAAACGATGTAGTAAAAAACAGAAAAGTTTACACAAATCTGTAAAAACGACGGTATCAAACATTCCAGGCCAATAGATGGCGATGTTACTTTGTAAAGAAACACTACACGAAAATGTAAATGTTGTAAACGTTTTAATTGTAAAAAATCCTGTAGGCCACCATTATTGTTTTGGTTATACTCACGCATGCCTATAGACTGAATTAACACTTGCGCATAATGTCACTGTTATCACAGATGTGTGCTTTTGTAGTTTACACAGAGCCGACAAGGCGTCTTCAGGACTGAAAAACGCTGTTGTTGTGTAAACGAACAGCCAAAGTGCTTAAAAACATTCATGATTTTGGTAAAAAAAAAAAAATCTTCACTGATCTTCTTCACACTTTTAGAGTGTTTTCACACCTAGTTCGTTTGAGCCCTCCAAACACTCTCGGACCAGTTCAGGTTGTATATGTGAACAAACCAAGTGATCTCAGACCCTAAAAGGACCCCAAAGTGAACCGAACTCCGACCACGTCCGGAGGTGGCCTGAGTACGGTTCGCTTTTGTTTTTTTTGTGGTTCAATTTCTTTTTGAGATGTGAAATCAATGATTTACCGGTCCACTTCGCATGTCGTTTGGACACTGTATCAAAATCAACTGCTGCACAGAAAGCTGGGGTCTGAGTTCTTATATGAAGTTGTGATGTGAAAAAGAAAGGGTCTGAGATCACTTCAGTTCTGAAGAGGACCAAGTAAAGAACTGGGTCCTCTGTGGAGTCCACTATATTGTAAACACAAAGAGGGACTTGGGTCACATTCGGCTAGTTCCTCTCTGGTTCACTTTAAATGAACTGGGTTTGGTTCTTTTAAAAAGAACTATATTTGAAAACACCCTTAGTTATGAAATTGTCACCCGGTGATGCAATTGTTTACCTAAAAAGGAAACATTTGCTTTTCTATTTCTTTAAATGAAACACAAACTGAGAAGTTCTTTTTTCATGAAAATGTTTTTTAGTGGGCTTTAGGGAGGCAAAGGTTACATTTACACCGTAACAATGTAGTAAAAAACAGAAAAGTTTACACAAATCTGTAAAAACGACGGTATCAAACATGCCAGGCCAATAGATGGCGATGTAACTTTGTAAAGAAACACTACACGAAAATGTAAATGTTGTGAACATTTACCCATTCACCCGGTGATGCAATTGTTTACCTAAAAAGGAAACATTTGCTCTTTTATTTCTTCAAATGAAACTCAAACTAAGAAGTTTAGCAAAATGTTTAGTTTACTTTAGTTTACTACTTTGAATGGTGACCCCAGGCTTTCTTGCTATATAAAGGACAAAAAGCATCATAAAGATAATTTACTTTATTCAAAGTCTTTATAAGCCATACACTGTCTTAGTGTGAGAGCATTAACTGATGATTATCTATTTATTCTAACCCAAATCTCATTTTATTTACATATATTAAAACTTTGCACAAGGTCACAATTTACTTTCATTGTATGCAAAAGGGCATCATAAAAATGGTGCCAAAAATGTCCTTTTGTGCTTGACAGAAAAAAGAAAGTTTTACAGGTTTAAAGGGGCCATGGCACAAAACTTTTTTTAAGATGTCAAATAAATCTTTGGTGTCCCCAGAGCACATATGTGAAGTTTTAGCTCAAAGTACCATATAAATAATTTATTATAGTATGTTAAAATTGCCACTTTGTAGGTGTGTGCAAAAATTTGCCGTTTTGGGTGTGTCCTTTTAAATGCATATGAGCGGTTTGTTACAATTGAAACTCAATTGTGCTGTCAATTATTTTCTCTCCCTCTTTTTATCTGCACTAAATGGCCGTGCTGTGATTGGATGGTGCAGATTAAGGGGCGGTATTATTATAATAAGTGCTCCTTATGACATCATAAGGAGAGCCAAATTTCAACGACCTATTTTTTTCATGTGCTTGTAGAGAATAGTTTACCAAAACTAAGTTACTGGGTTGATCTTTTTCACATTTTCTAGGTTGATAGAAGCACTGGGGACCCGATCATAACACTTAAACATGGAAAAAGTCAGATTTTCATGCCATGGCCCCTTTAAAATGATATGCAAATGTTTAAATTATGACAGAATTTATATTATTTGTTTCACACTTCACACTTGTAGGATTGTGAGGATAAATGGCTTTGGATGCAAGCAGCTCCCAAGCTTGATGTAAGATCAGCTCATGTCCATCAAAATCTTAACTTCATTAGCAAAATTTGAAATTAGCTAAATAGGATTTCTTTCAAGGCAAAACAAGTCCTCTTTGATTAGCTAAGAGAGTAAATTATAATTTTAGTGCCATACTGGCTTGTGGTTTTAACTCTCTCTCTCTTTTGAAAAAACGTGCAAGCCGCACAAAAGCTGTCGCGTGTCCTGTGCCATCTGGCAACAGGGTCTTCCCCGGGGACGGGCTCATTTGTCCTGATGATTTCCCTTCTAATATCAGTCCAATAAGGTCTGCTGCCTGGGTGATTAATTTTCAATAAGATCTAATCAATGTTTCATTCATACCCACCACAACATGGCATTTCGTTCCATCCATGTCTGATGCTCCATTTTCCAATCTGCTCTGATGAATTTTTTATAATCACGATTCTCCCAACGCTTCTTGACAAACTTTTGTCACCAGCTTTTGAAAGAATATCACGGCTGCGTGCATGATTTATGATTTTGTATCTCTTTGTTGGATGTAAAACGTATCACATTATTATTTCTTGTGTTATGGCATTTCTAAGTAAGATAAGCCTATTAGCGTTGCCTTAGAGAACGGCTATTTCTCCATACGTCACAGTGTATTTTTAGACCTTGTTGTTTATTTTTAAGAACAGATGGTGTTGAGAAGAAAAAGCTTTACAGAAACCTCACCTGAAGATGTAGACTTTAAACTGGTTGTAAGACTTTAATGGTCACAGTATGTTTCAATATGACGTTATCTCCACAGAGGTGCTACTGCACCCCAGCCCTTAAAGCTTGATACGCCTCAATGCTTTTGGTTGTTCTGGGAGTTTTTTTTACATGGGATAACATGACGTCAGATTTGTTTTAGGACACAGAGTTCCTCCAGAGAATCTGGATCTGAACTTTCTAATGCAAAAATTCCCTTGTTGCTGATACAAAGCCATCACATTCACACAGCAATGGCATGGATAAACAAATCCCAGACACCTTTAACGTAAGGCGTGAAGCCATTACAACACAAAGCATTTCTTCAAAGGTAAACTAACACTCTAGGCTTCCAAATATACATTAATGTTGTACCATAAATCAGCACTTAGTGTGAGTTCAGCTATTCTTAAAACTAAAGGGTTAAATTACAACCATATTTTCAGTGTCAGTTCTTCCAGAAATCACTTTGGGAACTACCGTGCGGTTTTGACTCAGAATTGTCAATACAGTTACGAATCTTTCCTGTTACTTCCCTCTGTTACTCATTGATAATGTCCTGGAGTCAAACGGGATTTTGCGTGCACGTACATGCACGTGTGTAGTGTTTTGGTCGTTTAACGGTCTGTTGTTTTTGTCTTGCACCTGCTCCTTAGACGATTGTAAAGGGTTATTTGTTTGGCAAGTGTTTCGTGAACTGCTCAACAGATTGTTGGTGAATTACGTCTCATGCCTGTGACTCATTTCAAAAGCCCTTCCCTACCTTTAAGTGTTTGTTATTATATAATTGTTATAAACCTGTTGCTATGGTCTTTTTTTACATGATGTAACAGATATATGAAATGAAAGAACACTTTCTTTTTAAAAAAATTTTTAATATTATAGAGAAGAATTTTATTCTGACCTTTAAGTATCCGTAAAAAATGAATTTAAGTATAATCAACTTGGCTTTACAAGTAATTTCAACTTACTTTTTTTATCTTGACTAGTGATGAGTTGCTGTAACTTTTTAAATAAAGTTAATAAAAAAACATAAGCAAAAATAGTAAGTAGTGATAGACCAGTATATCGTCCAGCCGAAATATCTGTCCGATATTTGCCAGTTTTATGTGTATCGGCATCGGCCGATACGTGGCTGCCGTGTTCACTGATTTTTTTTCTCGACATTACAGACAGAGTTCTGGAAGCCGCAAGCGATTGCAGGTCATGTGACTAAAGACAAACAACCTTTCCATGACAACATCGAAAGCTCGGCCTAACAGCTGATCATAGCTGGACAAAGCGGGTTTTTATTTCTCCTCTCTATGGGGCGGTTTCCCGGACAGGGATTAGACTAGTCCTAGACTAAAATAAACGTAAGAACTGTCCAAACTAGGGCTGGAATAAACGATTATTTTTTTAACGATTAATCTAGCGATTATTTTTCGATGCATCGATTAATCTAACGATTCATTTTGTCAGTCCGATTCGACTTCGATTCGATTCTCGATTATCACCCCATTAATTAACTAATAGCAAGTTATACATGTTGATTTACATATCTGAATGTAAACATTTCAATATATCTTTATTGCTCTTAAAATTTCAAAATAAAAAAAGACTATACAAGTGCAAAATAATGCATTCTTAGACAGAGGTAGCATTCAAAAAAGCATTTGTACTGTACATACTGTGCAGTTAAGTAACCGTATAAAAATCTCAAGTTCAAATTACTTTATTTTACATGCATTTATGAGCAAAACCTCTTCAATGTGCCTTTTGATGGTCTGTGTAATTTTTATAACTAGATTTGTTTAATCCACATTGTTTTTCTGTCCATTTAATGACAGATATAAACACAATTATTTTAAGAAGCACATATATTATTAAATCTCTTTCTCTTAAGTTTATTAAGATAGATGAGGACTCATTTACTGCTGGACAGAGAGTGAATGAAAGCGCAGTCTTCTGGCAACAGTGACATATTTCATTGCTTTCTGTTAAATTGCTCAAATGACTGTTTAAAACACACTTGGCATCACATTCATGATTTTATGGTAAAATGACACTTTTTCGCGTAAATCCACGAGCATTTAAACCATAAACAAAGCACTTTCACTTTAATTGAGCGTGAGCAGCGCAGCAGAACCACGCAGAAACGATTGCAGCACTGTTGCTACAGAGCCGCCCAAGTATTTGCGGCTGGCTCCGACCTCCGTTTATATCCGTTTCGAGCCGCGAGCTTGCGCTGCTTATGCGGCGGGGTGCATGCTTGTTAACATGGGCGCTGAGAAAACCACGCGCCGCGC
This sequence comes from Paramisgurnus dabryanus, assembly GCF_030506205.2. NCBI lineage: Eukaryota > Metazoa > Chordata > Actinopteri > Cypriniformes > Cobitidae > Paramisgurnus > Paramisgurnus dabryanus. The sequence continues at coordinate 11,907,401 of NC_133359.1, read as the reverse complement.
GGCCGCAGCCACTGCTCATCCTGTGTGAAATCGGCGTGGATAGAAGCAACTCGCGTTGCTACTACTGCGCCGCCTTTTTGGGTCTGACGAATCGACGCGCATATTTTGCGTCGACGTATTTTTTGCGTCGACGTCGTCGATTACGTCGACGCGTTGTCCCAGCCCTAGTCCAAACTAATAACATCTCTTTTTAACATATCTTAAAATGCATCAGTGCCCTGTGTTTTGCCTCAAAATGGACACAAGTAATGTTTTTAGTAAGGCATGTTTGTTAAAACTAGTTATATTAATTAAACTAAGCTCTAGTTCTAGTTTAAGATAATTCCTGTCTGGGAAACCACCCCTATATACATTTGTAGTAGTAAAGTGCTAGAAATCAATATCCTTGATTTTTGAAGAGTGCTGTTCATGGTTCCATAGCACCCTCACCTGTTTTTACTATTTGTTAAATATATTTTTTTAGGTTCAATAAATGTAACTTTTTTAAAATTGAGACTTGTAACATTTGGCATCATCATTGTGTCATTTTTATGTTGTAAATTGAGTGAGCAAAAGCAGTATCGGCTCCAAATGCCAAATACTCACATAATATCATGCGTAATCAGAGTTTACTGTTAAGGGAGTGTCTTGCGTGTATTTTGTGAACGTGAGCGTCTCTTTTATCATAAACGGTTTTGACGCGTGTGCAGCAGGCACTTATTTTGACAAAACACATGATGCACATGGTTCACATGACGCAACAAACACGAGCAACACACGACACTCTGAACACATATTTTGAGTTTGCGCCCCTCAGATGAGCAATCACGAGCCGCCCTGGTTTCCATTGCCCTTCAAATTGCACAAATTTCATTCTTGCATTCTTCTACAGAGCACAAATAAATAAATACAAACAATCTAGATGGCGGAAAGCTTGAATGAACTTTGTTTAGATAGACAATGAGGTAGATTTATTACTACAAGTGACCCTGGACTAAATCACGCAAAATTTTGTACACTTTGTTAAAAAAGCGGAAATTAATTCTTAACGCTTTTTTATTATGAAAAAAAAGTATCTTGAGAAGCACAAGCACAGTCCTGTAGGCTGCCATTGTTGTTTTTAGTTGTGAAGTACTCGCGAATGTCTTTAGACTAAGCATGAAATACGCATGCAAAATGATTTTACCGTTGTCACAGATTTACATTTATGTCATTTACACAGAGACAACAGCGTTGGTGCTTTCAAAACTTGCACTTTGAAACCCGTTACCAAATGTTTAATGGAAACAAACAGCCAAAATGGATAAAAAGTTCAGTTTTGGTTGAAAATGTTGTTGCGTAAACCAGTGGATCTCAAACTTTATCAGCTTGCGGTCCCCCTTGTGTTCCCCTTCGTCGCCCCCCAAAGAAAATTTATGACATAAAACATTCTAAAATTCTAAATTTTAATTACACAGAATTCATGATAAATGAATGTATTTTATAAAATGTCATAAAACTGGGGCCCCCCTGGCACCATCTCAGGCCCCCAGTTTGAGAACCACTGGCGTAAACAACCCTTATAACTGTTACCTTTTCCCTATACGTTTTTGTAATCATTTACAAAGGGAAAAGTCTGATTAAATATAAATAAATAGCTGACACAGTCAGAAAAGGCTGAAGGACTCTGGCAAGTTACATGGCTGTTGATCTAAAAGCAGAAAGAATTTAAGTCAGAAGTTTCCAGTATGACACATTTGATCATCACTTAATTTGTCAAGCCAATGTAAGAAGCACATTGAATGCATTTGCCCTTTTGAGTTCCAAAAACATTTCTGGCATCATGACAATCACATATGAGTCAAAAGGCAAAACATTTTTAACCAAATTGGGTATTGGCTCAGTAGAATTTTGGCAAATGCATTTCCAGAACTGGTTCGACATTGCCACACTTTGTTTTTTTCAGAGGCACAGTCATCTCTCCAACCCCTATTGCTGCATTCTTTGTCCCTGTTTGCGTGCCACTTTTGTGAGAGAGCGACAAACACTCCGACAGTTGCTTGCCCTAACACGTTTAACTCTGAAAAAGACCATCTGATATACTGTAGTGCCTAAAGCATATCCTAAAGCCTATGGGAATCACTTTCATTTCAGAGCTTTGCTGATCAAAAAGCCAGCTCAGCTGATGGGACGTCGATCAGATGTTTCACTTCATCAAACAGCTTTCAGCTGATTCGCCGCTTCTGTCTAATGGCCATTCAGCTTTTAACAAAAGCAGAAATGTGCTAAGCTGTGTTTAAAGTTATTAACCACCTATGAATTGCTTTCACAGCTCCACTTCCCCATGTCGATCTTGTCTTAACCAGACAAACTGTGGATCCTTAAGCTATCAGCGATGAGACACTTTCATTTCCCTATGGAGTTTTCTGTGCTCATTAGGGAAGGATGGATTGATTGATCCTAGGCACTGAACAGTTTGTACATAGCATATTTCATATAACTAAAATGATTTTTGGGTGAAATCTATGCAACTGTGCTTGTGCCTATCTGCTAGTGTTTAAAGGGGAATGCATTCCATTCCAAAAATACACAAGGCAATGGTTTGGATAAGAAGGTTTCTGTTTATGCAGACCGAGGCGTTATCGCTATCCCAGTGGCTTCGACCCTGAGCGTGAAGGCCGTTGCCTTTTGTTGCAATTTAGAGACAAATGTTCACCAAATGTAGTCTTGGTGAGAACCAAGTTCATTCTTTTAAAACCTGCGGTGGAACTACATAAAGCTCGGGCTGATTATCATTTTAAGTGCCATTCACCTCGAATAAACTGCTGTGTATCTCTGGTATTTTGGATAGGAGCCAGGGGAGAACACAAGGATGCTCAGGGAGTCTCTCACAGAAGTGTCATTTAGACAAAGTTGTGGGAAGACAGCACAGATTGTGGAAAGTTTCACAGATTCCTCAAAGTTAAAGCCTTCATCTAGGGGCTTAAAATACAACTTTAAAGATAGTGTTAGCCTGGAAGACCACAAGAGAATACATTTTCTTGGGTTACATGTTGATATTTTTCTAAATTTGTGAATGTGCTGTTTAGTACTTTTGAATGTAGTGTTAAAAGGATAGCTTATCCAAAAAAAAAAAAAAACTAACCCTCATCTCGCTACAAACCTTTGCTGTTTCGGTTTACAACAAACCAACATAATATGGTAATATTTTGCAGTGTTGATAAAAGAAACACATTTGAGCCATTCTGCGAAACAAATGTATAAACCTATGTTTATTAAAGGATTAGTCTATTTTCTTTAAAAAAATCCAGATCGTTTACTCACCACCATGTCATCCAAAATGTTGATGTCTTTCTTTGTTCAGTCGAGAAGAAATTATGTTTTTTGAGGAAAACATTCCAAATTTTTTTTTATTTTAATGGACCCCAACACTAACAGTTTAAATGCAATTTAAAATTGCAGTTTCAAAGGACTCTAAACAATCTCAAACGAGGCATAAGGGTCTTATCTAGCGAAAGATTTTTGGCAAGAACAATAAAAAATATGCACTTTCAAACCACAAACTTCTTGCTTCATCCGGTCCTGTGATGTGCCAGCGCGACCTCACGTAATTGCGTAATGACGTCTAAAGGTCACGTGTTACATATATGAAACAAACATTTGCGGACCATTTTAAACAATAAACTGACACAAAGACATTAATTGTTATCATTCGACATACAACAACATCGGAACGGTCCTCTTTCTCCACACTTGTAAACACTGGGGTGTAGTTTTGCATGCGTCATCCGTGACCTCTTGACGTGATGACATATTGCGTGAGGTCGCGCTGGCGCGTCATAGGACCGGAGATAGACGAGAAGTTGTGGTTTAAAAGTTCATTTTTTTTTTCTTGCCAAAAATGACAATCGTTTCGCTAGATAAGACCCTTATGCCTCGTTTGAGATCGTTTAGAGTCCTATGTAACTGCAATTTTAAACTGCATTGTGTGAGTTTTGTGGTCCATTAAAGTCCATTAAAATGAAAAAAAAAAAATCCTGAAATGTTTTCCTCAAAAAACATAATTTTTTCTCAACTGAACAAAGAAAGACATCAACATTTTGAATGGCATGGTGGTGAGTAAATTAACAGGATTTGTTTTTAAGAAAATGGACTGATCCTTTAAAGAATAAGAGACCTATTGAATATTGTAAAACATTAAAGGGATAGTTCACCAAAAATGAAAATTCTCTTATCATTTTCTCTCTCTGATGTTGTTACAAACCTGTATACATTTCTTTGTTCTGATGAACACAAAGGAAGATATTTTAAGGAATGTTTGTAACCAAACCGATCAGAGGCCCCATTGACTTCCATAGAATTATTTATTTCTACTGTGGAAGTCAATTGTGCTTCTGTTTACTGCCTTGTTACATATATCTTCCCTTGTGTTCAGCAAAACAAAGACATTCATACAGGTTTAAAACAACACGAGGTCAAGTAAATGATGATTAATTATCCCTTTAAGTCTTTAGTGATTACAGATCCACTCTGTTTGTTTATTCCCAGCTGACTACTGTGAGGTAAACGTCTGTCAAAACGGAGGCACATGTGTAACAGGAGCAGGCAAAGATCCCTTCATCTGCATCTGCGCTGACGGTTTTAATGGACACACCTGCAATGAGACCGGGATTGGTAACAGCCTTATCAGTTATATTAACATTTCATGTGAGAAAAGCAGTTGAGTTGTGAAGGCAAAAAAGCAAAGGTTGCATGTATCTATGATATCATACAGTAATATATCTCATGTAATCTTTGCTCTTAGGGCCGTGTATCCCTAACCCCTGTCAAAATGATGGCGTCTGTGAGATCATCTCCGGCTCTCGGCGAGGGGACGTCTTCAGTGAATACGTCTGCAAGTGTGCCACGGGTTTTGATGGAATCCACTGCCAAAATAGTGAGTCAATTTTATTTGAAATCTTTGCTTATGGATGCATGTAAATAAATGTTTAGTAGAAATAAAGCTTTTTGTTACAATAAGGTTGTATTTGTTAATATTGGTTAAAGGGATAGTTCACCCAAAAATCATCATTTACTCACCCTCAAGTTGTTTTAAACCTTTATGAGTTTCTTTATTATGCTGAACACAAAAGATGTTTTAATAATTGTTGGTAAGCACACAGTTGATGGTACCCAATGACTTACATAGTGTTTGTTTTTCCTACTATGGAAGTCAATGGGTACCATCAACTGTGTGCTTACCATCATTTGTAATAATAATATTTTCTTATATATGTATATAGCACTTTTCTGTAGCCATTAAAGTGCTTATGATGCGATGGCAGACATATTGCACCAGAATGCCCACCACACACCAGCTTATTAGTGAAGAGGAGACCGAATGATATAACCAATTAGTATATGAGGGGATGATTAGTAGGCCAATGAAAACGTTTGGCCAGGATGCCAGGCACACCCCTATTCTTTTTCAAAATACATCCTGTGATTTTTAACAATCACAGAGAGTCAGGACCTCGTTTTAAAATCTCATCCGAAGGATGGTTCTTTTTGACATTATAGTGTCCCCATCACAATACTGGAGTGTTAGGACCCACACAGACCACAGGGTGAGCACCCCCTGCTGGTCTCACCTCTACTAGCAGCAACCTGGTTTTCTTAGGAGGTCTCCCATTTGAGAGCTGTCCAAACTGAAAACATCTTGCACGGACATATCTTAAAATACATCATTGCCCTTTGTTTTGCCTCAAAATGCACACAAGTATGCTTTTAGTAAGGCATGTTTCTTCAAACTAGTTATATTTCCTAATTAAACTAAGGTCTAGTCCTGGCTTAAGCTAATCTGTGTCCGGGAAACCACCTCTATGTTAACAAATACAACCTTAAAGGAAATTAAGATATTTTGAAAAATGATAATAAGCAAACAGATCTGGGGCACCATTCACATTCAATAGTTTATCCTAGTATGGAAGTCAATGGTGCTCCAGCTCTGCTTACATGCAAACATTTTTCAAAATATCTTTCTTTTTTGTTTTTAGCAGAACAAGAACATGTATACTGGTTTGATACACCTTAAGGATGAATAAATGATGACAGAATTTTCAGTAAAACTAAAGTGTCTTTTTCATCTCTTAAAAACTTTAGTGGGTCAAACAGAAATTAGATACCGCAGGAACACTTAATCAGAAGAGTTTATTTTGCACAGCAATGATAACAGATCACATGCAGCTGTTCTCTTTAAAAATGTGTGACTAATGATTTCACCAAGTACCGTGTCTACGTCAATCCCAGAAGCTCTCAGGATGTAATGAGGGCAGATGGCTGATACTTCCCTGTGTTAACGAATGAATCTTTTAACGCGGCATAAAACCGCTTCAATCTCTGCTAGCTGTCGAGTGGCAGACCTAAACATTAAAGTAGCAAACAAGCATATAACAGCTATATGGCCAGTACCCGAATTATGCAAGGTTCATGATGAATTTGCATATTTAATGAGGATGAAAATGTAAGATGAAGTATCAGGAATGAGTGCTTGGATATTTGTTGTTTTAAAGGAGCAGCAAGTTTTACGCATTTGGCAGACACTTTTATCCAAAGTGATTACAGTACAGTCAAGCTACAGTATACAATTTTTTAGGTGTATGTGTGTTCCCTGGGAATTAAACCCACAACCTTTGCGCTGCTGATGCAATGCTCTACCAACTGGGCTACAGGAAGAGTAATTTCGATGAAAGAAAACAATAACAAAGATTTAAGCTCCTAACCTAACAGAAATGTGTTTTAAAGGACAAGTTCGGTATTTTAGACTTAAAGCCCTGTTTTCAGATTGTTTATGGTCAAATAGAATGGTTTTGACTGAAATTTCGACATTTTCGGCTGCCCTGAGAATTTTCGCGTGTTTGTGTTTCAGCTCAGACCTCTACAATGGGTTTATAGGTGCACTGGAACAATCCTTCCTAAAATGCATTAAACTTTCGTTTACAAAGACGTGAAACTCACCGAGTGGTCAGGGGTGTTCACTGATATGCTCACACAAAAATCGCTGCAAAAGATGCTTTCCAACAGCTGTTTTAGCATTCGTTGTTAACTTGTGGACCTATTTCCCCAAACGCCTCACACCCGTACATTCTTCCGCTTAGAGCTTGAATAATAAACACTCCAGCCCAGGTGGTGGCGCTAATCCGCCTTTGCCAATTGCAAGAATAGAAACAAAGTTCCCGGCGCGGAGTAATACCGTACCTCACAGCACAACTAATACATGTCAATGGAGTTGGTAAAAACTACGATAAAACCTGTTGGAATGCGTATTTTGGAGCGATTTTTGTGTGAGCATATCAGTGAACACCCCTGACCACTCGGTGAGTTTCACGTCTTTGTAAACGAAAGTTTAATGCATTTTAGGAAGGATTGTTCCAGTGCACCTATAAACCCATTGTAGAGGTCTGAGCTGAAACACAAACACGCGAAAATTCTCAGGGCAGCTGAAAATGTCGAAATTTCAGTCAAAACCATTCTATTTGACCATAAACAATCTGAAAACAGGGCTTTAAGTCTAAAATACCGAACTTGTCCTTTAAGGGTATATATATGTATTTTATTTTAAAGAAGCATTGTGTGTTTCACACCAAGTAATAATGGTGTTTTCTGAAAAAGGAATCACCACAAAGAGATAAAGATAATCCGGAAATCCCCACGTAATTGAAAGGTGCTTTTCCTCGCTATACATTTTCCACATCATGGATCATTTAGTTCCAGCCACAGAGACTTCCTTACTGATTATGGTGGACGTTATGGCTTCAGTGCCAGTTTTTCCTTATTTGATGGCAGGGTTATGATGTTTTGACTGGTTTTATTTAAAAGTGTGTGGGTGTAAACTCCACAGTACATCTTCTTGAAGGTGGTTGCAAAGTGGCTATTTTAAAACGCTGATGACTATGAATTGACTATTTAATCCTTCGAATAGACATCTAAATCATGCTTGGTCTCTGACAAACATGTGGATTTCAGAAAACACGCACACACATACACACACCGTACAGTTTAGTGCCAGACATAGTGCCAGCACAAATTAAAATACGACTGTAGCCTGCCCACGCTGTCACACACATACTGGCCCTGTTGCTGGGGTAAAAAGCGTGCAAAGGAAGCAAATAAATGAAGTCTGCATGTTCCCGGCTTTCAGCTGGCAGAAATGTTTCACTGACAGCATGAAATTGGTCTGAAAGCCATGCAAGAGGCCATGAAATCTGTGTCAAAAGCTTTCACGCTGTCAAGTAGTGGTCGCATTCACTCGGGTTGTTGAAATGAGCAGAAACTGGCAGTTTAAAGGAAAAGCACCCAAAAATAAGAGTTGTGTCAACGTTAACTTAAAACTATATCCTAACTGGAAGTGATATGATTCCAGGGCTAAACAATTTTTCTGTCCATACTGAATGTGGCGCGACACAATCAATCACAAAACGCGGCCAATCAGAACAGTTTTTGTTCTGTTTGTGTTCCCTTTTGAACATAGACACATACAGAGACACAACTCTGCTCTTTTCTCTGTCTTTCAATCCTTGTGCAACTTGGAAGTTTTGTTATATTTTTTGCTTTTAAACGATTCAGGTTCTCCTCGTCTATGTTTGATGATTAATATTCATAATGCGCAGAACTTTCATTGAATGAGATCTCCGTGTAGGCGGAGCTGTCAGCCACAACATCGCAGTAATTAAAACCGTATCTAAAATAGTATCCAAATTAAAGTAAAATTCCCAATCCTACATTTAAGCGCCTGATTAAAAATGCTCATGTCAGATGCACTTGGAGGGTTTTGTATCTGAACTTCTGAATTACAACTTTTGATTTTTAAAATGAATTATTAGTTCATATTACCTAATTTATTAACAAATACAACCTTATTGTAAAGTGATACCAAGATTTTATATAGCAGAATATCTTGCGTTTTCACACCTAGTTCGTTTGAGCCCTTTAAACCCTCTCAGGCAGTTCAGGGTGTACATGTGAACAAATCAAGAGATCTCAGACCCCCTAAAAGGACCCAAAAGTAAACCTGAGGACTGAAGGACTGAGGTCACATTCGGCTAGTTCCTTTTTTGGTTCACTTTAAGTGAACTGGGTTTGGTTCTTTTAAAATGAACTATATTTGAAAACACCCTTCCTTTTATCATCACTTAAAGGAAGTAGATGATGACTATGGATTTTCAAAAAGGCATCATAAAAGCATTTTAAAAGTGCACTGTATTTGTTCTGTACAAATTGTATAGCTTTGTAAAAATCGAAGTTTTATTGTCATGATCCTGTCAGCCCTGTATGTCTTTTTACCTTGTTTCAGTATCATGACAGCCCTTATTGTTGTCTTTTTTATAGCCTTTGTTTTGTGTACCTCGTGCTCTCCTGTCTTAAAGGGACACTTCACCCATTTGCATAAAGCTTTGTATCGTTAGAACCCCAGTCATGTTTTTGAATGGTCGTGCATCATTTCCTCAGTTGCCGCTGAGACAGGAGAAATACAGATTTCAGTGTTGCACTTCCTTCTTTCAATGATGTAAAAATCATTATTTTGCATCATTGAAAGAAGGAAGTCTAATATCTTTGTTGAGGGAGTAAGACTACAAACACCCCTTTTCTCTGTCAAATAGGCACCAAAGACTACAAATATGACACACTTTCAATAAAGATTAATGTTTCTACGGGTGAAATGCTCCTTTGAGTCTTAACTCGGCCCCTTCCTTGTTAATAATTATTCATTATTAGTTAACTATGGCTACGTTCATACTGCAGTCTGAAACGACCCAATTCCGATTTTTTTGCCCCTATGCGACCTGTATCTGATCTTTTCATGACAGTCTGAACGACACAGATCCGATCTTTTCAAATGTGACCCAGGCCACTTGGGTATGTGGTCCTGAATCCGATACGTATCCGATCTTTTGAAATGCGACCTTCGTCTGAACGGCCAGGCCACATGGATCCGACCCGTACGTCACTGATACGCTACAAACGTCATAATTCTGCATTGAAGTAGGCAAGAACGATAAGATAAACAACAACCATGGGCGACGTTGCTAACACTGCTCCACATCATTAAATTTTGGCCGTATGGGTGCACACGTTATATGATTTCACATATAACAGCGTTCTCCAAATATATTAATATATAGCATATTATTATAATGCTGCGAATAATATGTGAAGTAGCAGCTTTCAATAAATATTTTTAAAATGCGTTTATAAATCCAACAACCCCTGTGACCGGTCGACACGTCCATAAGAGGTTTCTATGTTTATAAACCATTGCCTCTTTGTTTCTACATTTAAAAGACAAAGCTGGCAATTCTGGCTATACTTTCGTTCTTTTAATAATTTCTTTATTTTATTTATAAATCACTCTGGGTTATCTGATTTAACTATTTGGCTTGTGTTTTGTTTCCGTGCACTTGAGGCATTTTGCATATTTGTTCTGCACTTTGTTACTTCTAACCTTATTTTATAAAAAAAAATTGTATTTATAATAAACGTAAATTCTGATCTAATTTAAGTCTGTAAATTTTGGATTGCTTTTCGTTGTATCGATGTTGCGCTATTGCGTGCTGGCATGCTTGCGCATGCAATTTAGCCGAACGTGCTAGGTGCTCTTCGTCTCATATTTAGGAGTTCATCAAACTAAACATTAAAAAACGGATGTTTTTCGACGGGTATAAGTTTTTAAAATGTAGTTAAAACAAACTGGTTATTTTGTCAAAAGTTAAACTACTGCCGTTTCTTTAAATTTCGGTGCTGAAACGGAAAATATCTGCACCAAACCTATATTTATGCCTGACACGACTGTCTTCGTGTGTTCACTTTCAAATGATAGCAAAGAGATTCCTGAAATAAATAATATCATCAGGTCTTTCTGTATCTAAAGTGAATACAGAGATGATCAAAGTCAAAGCAAGGAAGCAGGTATTTCTATGCTAAATAATAACGCGAAGTGTCTATAAAATCATTAATTTCAGTGTTTTTCTTGTTATAAATTAACGTTTAATGAATTGTATATAAAGCTTAGTTTTTATCATTTACAGTAACAAACACAAATTATTTGTCTTTTCTCATTTGTCGTTTTTTTTGTCATGACTGCTTTGACGCGCTAAATCTCCAAATTATATAAAAACACTGAATTGTAGCCGGAGTTTCCAAGGCAGGATCACCTTTATTTTTTTTAGGTGTAGTTATCAAAATGTTTTTTGTGTGATGTTCTGTAGATCGTGGCTTTAAAATGATATGAGGAATAATTAAACAAATGTTACCTTACATTTTACATAAAAAACAGAAGATTGTAATTGTGCTGGCTCCGTTGGGAAAATAAATTTAATATTGCTAAAAGAGCTCCACTGTTGACTACAACGTTGTTGACATCCATGTTTAACGTTAGCTTACAAGTGACGTTCTTTGAACTTGGAGTACTCTTATGCGCATGCGGGTCACTTCTGGGTTATTTCACGTTCACACAGGAGACCACAAAAGGTCGCATTTTATTGGAAATGTGAACGGCCTTGCAAAAAAATCTAATTTTTTCAAAAAATCGGAATTGAGCATTAAGCCCTGCAGTATGAACGTAGCCTATGTGTCCTCATTCCCTAGTTAAGTTTTTAATGCCCTTGTGTCTGCTGTCTTGTGCTGGATCATTGTTCATCTGCCGATGACGTTGTGTGTTCCTGTCTCTTCTTGCCCCGCTAAGTGTCACGTTATGTTATATATATTATTTGGATTATTGTCACCCCCTCGAGGGTGTTTCTGTTAAAGAGCACCTATTTCATTGCTAAAAAACAGCGTTTTTGTGTATTTGGTATGTGTTTGCGTGGTTTAAAAAACACATTATTTTCCACATACTGTACGTTTTTGTTGCTCCAGATTTCCCTGTCTTCCTGAAACGCACGGATTTTGTACAAAACTGTCCTTGATTGGCCAGGTAATCTGTACGTTGTGATTGGCCTGAATACCTCTAACGTCAGCCGGAAATGTGACGCTCCTTACCATGTTTAAAAGATTTGGTCACAATGCAATGCTAACAGGAGTTAACGTATGCCGCTTTTCCATTGGATAGTACCCCCCATGGTTTGTTATGGGTCGGGTCAGCTCACCTCACTTTGGCTTGGTTAGCTTTTCCATCGAGTTTAGTAACACTTTGGAGTTGGAGGGATTATAGGCGTGTCGTTATATTTGCGCTGCCTACTGCTGTGACATCATACAAGTGAGAGCGTCATTCCCATACATTTATTTATTTCTCAGTCCGCCACAAAATTAAAATTGACCACCACAAATATGGTGCCGTTTATCACTACCTCAGTCTCACATGACAGTTTCTGTACTAACACCTGTTGCGTCAGTCGACGGTGGCGGCACATGCGGACGTGCGCGTCGCGAATGTGCCGCCACAAATTGCAAGACAAGTCTGGAAAAAAACTGTTATTGTGTTCCTAATTCTCAACCTGTGGATGTTTTTCATCACCCAAAGGAAATTTGGGAATTTATAGCTGAGCACAGATGACAACATGTTTGCTCGAGACCGCAAACATCTCCCCTTTTTATATCTAATTGCTGCCTTTTTCTTAATTAGTGTCTCTTTTTCTCACAAATCTTTAATTACGGTTAAGGGATCTTAATGGCTGTTATGGTGTTTACTTGAGATTTCCTAAAACTGTTCAAGTTTCATTTCCATTCAGTTTACAGGGCCATATCTCAGATAATTGCACATAGCCAGACCTGGCAATGTGGACCAGACCTTCTGCTGTGTAGTCAGTTTCTGTGGACAGTAACCACTTATGATGTCAGACTGACATAAAGCCACCAATCACATTTTTTTGTTTTAATCGTGGCTAAATCTGATTTGCCAAAATAAAAAAATGCTTTCCAGTTTGGTGTGTTTATGTATATATCAAGTGCTCAGCAAATGGACCGTGGCCGGTCTAAGTGTGCCATTTAGGCTGAGACACACCTCGGGCTTATTGGCATCTTCTTTAAAGCAGTCATGCTCTGCATTTGGTGGGAACTGGTTTCGATTTGTGACTGGGTAATCACAAGACAAACTGAAATCAAAAAAGCGTTTTATTTTTTTTATGAATGTCCCACGTGCATGTGAAGAACTGCTACCCTTGTGGTTTATCGATCTGGATGATGTTGCAAATTGCATCTCCCATTATGCAGCAAGCTATCGATGCTCAGAGAGTAATACAATACACTACTGTCTTGAATTGCTTCCCTGGCATTTCAAATTGTGACATAAAACTATTAATAACATCATTTGGTTTATTAATTTGTAATTATCATGCATGAAGTGTTATGAAATACATAAAACAAATGCAGCATATACTTTCAGTTCCATCACTGATGTTACCGTCTGACCTCAGGAGGTGTTATTATGTCTGAGCAGTGTATCTGAGCTGGACGGCTTTGAGCGGTCATACCGTATAATATTCCATCTGTACACACCAGATAATCCCCCTGATTTCCGACAGTTTTTCTGGAATGTTCTGTTGCTGAGTCTCAATTGGTTCCTTATGTAAGCCGAAATCCGTGCTTATTTTTTCTGTATTTTTTATGGTTGCACACCATATAAGTTCAGCCTGCATTCGCACGCACACACAAAGTCCATTATCCATTTGTGTTTGGAGCATGTTTGGCCCTCTCGGTCATAAGTGGATTAGAAAACTCTAGCAGGTCTTGAATCAGATGGTGGTTCTGTCTCATACCGTGTATCCTCTTAAAGAATACATGTAAAGCTTGTGGGATCTCTCCACCTGGCATTATACAGCAGAGATCTTTGTATAGCTTAAAGGAATCGTTCAACCTAATAGGAAAATTCTCTGAAAATGTGTGTCCCAGACCAAGATATAGGACTTCCTTTCTGATCATTTTATATTGTGCGACGCAACAGGGTAAAGCTTAAAAATCATATCCATCCGTCATTAAAGTAATCCAAATGACTATAGTGGGATAATATATGTATTTTTTTCTGAGGCATAACGATTCCTATGTGTGTTTCGCCACAAGACGCGTGAGAACCAATGAGATTTAAAGTTAGTTACAGTATTGTTCAAAATAATAGCAGTACAATGTGACTAACCAGAATAATCAAGGTTTTTAGTATATTTTTTATTGCTACGTGGCACATAAGTTACCAGTAGGTTCAGTAGATTCTCAGAAAACAAATGAGACCCAGCATTCATGATATGCACGCTCTTAAGGCTGTGCAATTGGGCAAGTAGTTGAATTAGTTGAAAGGGGTGTGTTCAAAAAAATAGCAGTGTGGCATTCAATAACTGAGGTCATCAATTTTGTGAAGAAACAGGTGTGAATCAGGTGGCCCCTATTTAAGGATGAAGCCAACACTTGTTGAACATGCATTTGAAAGCTGAGGAAAATGGGTCGTTCAAGACATTGTTCAGAAGAACAGCGTACTTTGATTAAAAAGTTGATTGGAGAGGGGAAAACCTATAAAGAGGTGCAAAAAATGATAGGCTGTTCAGCTAAAATGATCTCCAATGCCTTAAAATGGAGAGCAAAACCAGAGAGACGTGGAAGAAAACGGAAGACAACCATCAAAATGGATAGAAGAATAACCAGAATGGCAAAGGCTCAGCCAATGATCACCTCCAGGATGATCAAAGACAGTCTGGAGTTACCTGTAAGTACTGTGACAGTTAGAAGACGTCTGTGTGAAGCTAATCTATTTTCAAGAATCCCCCGCAAAGTCCCTCTGTTAAAAAAAAGAACACATCAACTGGCCTAAAGAGAAATGGAGGAACATTTTTTGGAATGATGAGAGTAAAATTGTTCTTTTTGGGTCCAAGGGCCACAGGCAGTTTGTGAGACGACCCCCAAACTCTGAATTCAAGCCACATACACAGTGAAGACAGTGAAGCATGGAGGTGCAAGCATCATGATATGGGCATGTTTCTCCTACTATGGTGTTGGGCCTATTTATCGCATACCAGGGATCATGGATCAGTTTGCATATGTTAAAATACTTGAAGAGGTCATGTTGCCCTAGGACATGCCCTTGAAATGGTTGTTTCAACAAGACAATGACCCAAAACACACTAGTAAACGGGCAAAGTCTTGGTTCCAAACCAACAAAATTAATGTTATGGAGTGGCCAGGCCAATCTCCAGACCTTAATCTAATTGAGAACTTGTGGGGTGATATCAAAAATGCTGTTTCTGAAGCAAAACCAAGAAATGTGAATGAATTGTTAAAGAATCATGGAGTGGAATAACAGCTGAGAGGTGCCACATGTTGGTTGACTCCATGCCACACAGATGTCAAGCAGTTTTAAAAAACTGTGGTCATACAACTAAATATTAGTTTAGTGATTCACAGGATTGCTAAATCCCAGAAAAAAAAATGTTTGTACAAAATAGTTTTGAGTTTGTACAGTGAAAGGTAGACACTACTATTTTTTTGAACACACCCCTTTCAACTAATTCAACTAATTGCCCAATTGCACAGCCTTAAGAGCTTGCATATCATGAATGCTGGGTCTTGTTTGTTTTCTGAGAATCTACTGAACCTACTGGTAACTTATGTGCTACGTAGCAATAAAAAATATACTAAAAACCTTGATTATTCTGGTTAGTCACATTATACTGCTATTATTTTGAACAAGATTGTATGTGTCGTCACTGTATATGAGGAGCTCAGATGCAAAAGCCTCTCAACGTCACCTCCATCAAAAATGAGGTGATGATATCAAAGGTGCGGTAGAATGTAAAATTGTATTTATCTAGGCATAGATAAACAATACGAGTTCTGTACGTTGTAATGACATTTGGTAATTGTTTTCTTCTTATGTAAACCTTGTGCATGCGAAAGACAAAAACAGGCCAATCTCACACAACACAGTCGTGATGTTCACCCCCAGCATTAAATTACACAATAAATTAAATACAAAGTTGTTACAATGCTAAAAACAAAGTTGTGACTGCTGAGTTAGCGCTATATGCTAGTTAATACTATATGCTAGCATTTCGTCAGAAGTTCTACTATGGATGTTACAGTTACGTTTTGCAGGTCCATACTGAATAAAAAACACAAACTTACCTCTCAGAAACGTCCATGTCCAATCTCTGAATAATTTATTATTCCTCAAATTCTGTATCTTTGTCTGATACAGGCTCAAACAAAAGGTCTGTTTACACACACAGAGCTACTGAACTGAACTGCTCTGAGAAACAGCCAATCAGAGCAGAGCTCAACATTATTATTCATGACCCTTTCAAATAATGTAATAATAAACCATTTCATTCTGAGGGCAAATCCTAGGGTTGTAAATTAAGGTGACCAGACATCCCCGTTTTCCGGGGACAGTCCCGTTTTTTGGTGTTCTGTCCCCGACTGGAGCTGTCCCCGGAAATGTCCCCGTTTTACAGCACGTCCAAAACAACCAGCAAATACACTGAAAAACCCGATCAGCATAGCGTTTGTACCAGACCGGAGCAATCATGTAATGATTATTTTCACCAGCAGAGGGGGCCGCGAGCTATTGATTACTTGCGCACATCACTGATTTCGCGATGAAGAATTTACTACGAGACACATGAGAAAGCGTCATCATCATCAAGTTATCAAGATATGAAAACAGTTAAAGTTATTGGAGGTTAAGGTACTAACTACTCATGTTAAATTAAAGTAATAAACAAATTAAGTGAACTTATCACAGTATGTAACTGAGCATTTGTTTTGTGTAGCCTAAATATGTTTACTTTTGCATTATTCCTTCTGTTCTTCATGTTTACAATGCTATAAAATCAGCTGAAGTAGTAGCCTACCTTAGAAGTCATTTTTGATGATGTCTCTGTGCATTTTATAAAAAAAAGGAGAAAAAAAAATCAGATTTAGGCTACAGAAATTGTTCAATTAATTTAATTAGAAACACTGCAAAAATGACTTTTGTATTAGTATTTTGGTCCGTGTAACGCTTTTCAGTTCTTTTTTCAATTTGCACCATCAAAATGAATCAAATGAAAAATTGGTTTCAAACTTTCATTTTTCAATTTTCATGAGTACTTTACAAACGGAAAATTGTCTCTCGGTTTAATTTTCAATTCTACTTGTTTAGGTTGTTGCTTTAGAATTTCAGGTTTTGGAACAAACAGAAAAATGACGACTTATTCTAATTTTCCATTTCTGTGTTTGCGTTTGCGGCTGGAACGTACCATTATCGCCGGGGGTGGAGTGTAGGTCCGTGTAACGCTTTTCAGTTCTTTTTTCAATTTGCACCATCAAAATGAATCAAATGAAAAATTGGTTTCAAAGTTTCATTTTTCAATTTTCATGAGTACTTTACAAACGGACAATTGTCTCTCGGTTTAATTTTCAATTCTAAGTGTTTAGGTTGTTGCTTTAGAATTTCAGGTTTTGGAACAAACAGAAAAATGACGACTTATTCTAATTTTCCATTTCTGTGTTTGCGCTTGCGGCTGGAACGTACCATTATCGCCGGGGGTGGAGTGTAGTCTACAGCCGGTCACGGACCCACAGCGCTATCGCGTTAAATCTCACCATATTTATCTCCTCTATGTATATTACACATTTATTAAATATATTTTGAATAACAATAATGCCTGAAAACATTTATCTATCGGACCTCGGTTGCCGTTTTGGTTTTTATCAGTAGATGGCGATGTAACGACCTGGCAGTAAGTGCATGCACTCGAGACGTGATGGATAAACTGTATCTGCCGCAGTTCAGCCTGCATAATGGCTCGAAAATTTTAATCATGTTACCCCGATATATTACGAGCCTGGTAGCGAGTCAGGTTTGTCACCTGAAAGTTGCCGTTCCGAGTCTCACGGGCGGCCGCTTGTGCAAGGCACCTTCCATTGCTCCCCGGGGGCTGGGCGCCCACTGCTCCGGGTGTGTGTTCATAACTGGCAGTGCGTGTGTTGCTTACTTACTGGATGCATTCCATATTTTAAAGAGGTGATGGATAAACTTGTATCTGCCGCAGTTCAGCCTGCATAATGGCTCGAAAATTTTAATCAAGTGTTATCCCGAGATATTACGAGGTAGCGAGTCAGGTTTGTCACCTGAAAGTTGCCGTTTCGAGTCTCACGGGCGGCCGCTTGTGACGTGCCCTTGAGCAAGGCACCTTACCCATTGCTTCCCGGGCGCTGGGTGCCCACTGCTCCGGGTGTCATGACTGGCAGTGCGTGTGTTGACTACTTACTGGATGCATTCCTTACTTGAAAACCATGTCACTTTCACTTTTGTTTTCCTTTTTAAAAAACTTTATTAGCCGCGAATGCCCACCCCGTGACGCCTGCCCTGTTATATTGGCTCATTTACTAGCCATATTAATATTTGAGATATCCACAGTGTATCCATTCCCAGCTCTTCTACCAGCTAACGGATCACACCTACAGTGGTGTTAAAAACATGGTAGTGTATTAATAAAGGTAAATAAATTGCAAACATTTTTTAATTTTATGCTGCATGATCATAAACAGTGGTGTTAAAAAATAGCAGTGCAACATCAGTAACCTGATAAATCACTATTGTTATTAGTAGTAGTAGTAATATTTCTGGAAATTATTTAAAGAAAAAAATAGAGCCATTGGTAATGATATCCACATTACTTGCTCTGAGTTATAGATTCATTTATTGAAAGTGGCGTGATCAAAATAATAGCAGTATGAAGTTTAAAATGAGTTCAACCTGTGAAAACAGCTTCTTTCTGTCCTTTATTAAGAAAGAGAGAAGGCAAATGTTTTGCCCATTGTTATAAAATATATAATATGCTGCTGAATTTCTAAATAAAATGGGTCTTTTCAAACATTGCTCAGAGGAACAGAGCAATTTGATTAAAAAGTTGAAAACGTTTAGAAAGATAAAAGATGATGATCTTGTGACAGTCACTGATGCAAGAAGCCCCAGTAAAGCACCACTGTTGAAAAAAGACATCTATAGAATTACATCAATACATCAGCTGGCCCAAAGAAAAATTGTGTAACATTTTGTGGCCTGATAAGATTAAAATCTTTCTTTTTGGGGTCTTTACAGAACCTCAGGCAACCCCCGGGTACTGAATTCAAGCCACAGTACAGTGTAAAGACAGTTAAGCATGGCGGTGTAAAAGTCATGGGATTGGGATGTTTTTCATACTGCCGTGTTGGGACTATTTATCAAATACAAGGGAACATGGATCAGTTTGACTACAGTAGAATACTTGAAGAGATTATGTTTCCCTTTGCAGAAGAGGAAATGCCCCTAAAATGGGTGTCAACAAGACAACAACCCCAAACACAAAAGCAAGAGGGCAAAATCTGGTTCCAGACAAAAAGGATTAAGATTATAAAGTGGCCAACTCAATCCTCTGATCTCTCTGCACCATTAAAAACTTGTGGGGTGACATTACAAATGCAGTTTCTGACACAAACCTAAAAATTGACAGGAACTGTGAATACTGTTTTAAATTAAGGCAGCTCAAATATGCATTTTAGTCTGGGACTAGGATAAGCCCTGTCTGCGAAACCACTTCTAAGTTGTTAATGCTTTGTTTTGGAATTAAATGTGTAATGTTTTCAATACATTTAAAATAAAGAAATAATCTCAATTTATAATTTTTTTGCAATTTATTCGCTTTTATTAGTACCATGTTTTTAACACCACTGTAGGTGTGATCTGTTGGCTGGTAGAAGAGCTGGGAATGGATACACTGTGGATATCTCAAATATTAATATGGCTAGTAAATGAGCCAATATAACAGGGCAGGCGTCACGGGTGGGCATTCGTGGCTCATACCCTAATAAAGTTTTTAAAAAAGGAAAACAAAAGTGACATGGTTTAAAGTATGAAATGCATCCAGTAAGTAAGCAACACACGCACTGCCAGTTATGAACACACACCCGGAGTCGTGGGCACCCAGCGCCCGGGGAGCAATGGAAGGTGCCTTGCACAAGGGGCCGCCCGTGAGACTCGAAACGGCAATTTTCAGGTGACAACCTGAGTCGCTACCTCGTAATATCTCGGGATAACACATGATTAAACTTTTCGAGCCGTTATGCAGGCTGAACTGCGGCAGATACAGGTTTATCCATCACGTCTCGAGTGCATGCACTTACTGCCAGGTCGTTACATCGCCATCTACTGATAAAAACCAAAACGGCACCGAGGCCCAATAGATAAATGTTTACAGGCATTATTGTTATTCAATATATATTTAATAAATGTGTAATATACATAGAGGAGATAAATATGGTGAGATTTAACGCGATAGCGCTGTGGGTCCGTGACCGGCTGTAGACTACACTCCACCCCCGGCGATAATGGTACGTTCCAGCCGCAAACGCAAACACAGAAATGAAAAATTAGAATAAGTCGTCATTTTTCTGTTTGTTCCAAAACCTGAAATTCTAAAGCAACAACCTAAACATGTAGAATTGAAAATTAAACCGAGAGACAATTTTCCGTTTGTAAAGTACTCATGAAAATTGAAAAATGAAAGTTGGAAACCCATTTTTCATTTGATTCATTTTGATGGTGCAAATTGAAAAAAGAACTGAAAAGCGTTACACGGACCGTATTTTTCTTTTGTTTTAAGTACAAATATAAAAAATTCTTAAATCAAGATGTATTTTCTTGATAGGCAAAATGACCTAAGAAAATTAGTCTAGTTTTTAGACCAAAAAATCTAATTTGTGCTTAAAACAAGCAAAATTTTTTAAAAAAAAATAAAATCTGCCAACACTTAAATCAAGAAAAAATTTCAAGAAAAATATTTTTTGCATGTTTTAAGCACAAATTCACATCAATTAATTTGTTTGTCTTAAAACTAGATTTTTCTTAGGGGATATTTGCTTATCATGAAAATGCATCTCGATTTAAGAATGTTTAGATTTGTACTGAAAACAAGACAAAAAATACTATTAAGAAGTAAGTCATTTTTTGCAGTGAACCCAAGAAGAAAACTTTCAAAAAACGTTTTGTCTCCATTTTTTAATTCATAGATAACAACAAATGAGATTTTAATGATATTTTGACCATTTAAGTATAAAATGTCCCCGGTTTTCATTTTAAAAATCTGGTCACCTTATTGTAAATGGACATGTAAAAATCATTTTTGCACTTAACTCATTCCCCGCCAGCATTTTTTGTGATTTTCACCAAAGTTTCACAAAAAGCCTTCCAGGAAAATGTGCTTATTTAAATACATAAACATACAAACATATCAAATGAAAGAACAGACCCTCTGCTTTTAAACAAACAACAAACAAAACTGGAAAAATAATTTTCATCATATCTTTATTTATAAACTTTTAAATATGGGTATTTTTCTTAAAAAATACAAAATATTTAACAAAAAGGTGAAATAATTGCATTTTTGTGAAGGAATTTTATTAGAGATCAGATTCAGAATGGTTATCAAAACATACATGGAGTGTAAAATTAATTAATAAATTTTTTGCTTCAAATTTTATAAATTGGGTAAAACATAATTGCGGTATTACAAATTACCATAAAAAACTCATCAGGAACACGTTTTTTCATGCAAATGTCTTCTCTTTATTGACAAAATAACTCCTCACTGGTGGGGAATGAGTTAATAAAGCCACATACTGTACTTTCTATTTAGATATCAAAGAGCAATTTAACATATTATTTCAATGCATTCTTTGGCACCTTTAACCAAATGCATTGGGCGCGTATTATTCGTTCATCAAATACTTTTGCTTAAAATCTGACTCAGGCCATTCAGAAATACTGGTTTGTTGGCAGAATCCATTAGTCTGATAAAAAAGCTTTGCATTTGAACAAAAACAGATGCACTTGAGCAAATGAAACAAGTGTTCATAATGAAAATGTTACTTTTAGCGTTTTTTACAGTAAACATCAGAATAGCAACTGTTTATGTGAAAGGAATGTGTTTATGTTAAAATGTTAAATTACTCTGGAATGTCCAATTTAGTTTGTAACTAAGAGGGGGAAAATTGCAATAAATTACCTCTGTTTATAACTTAATAGCCACCATTTTGCTTTTAAAACTATCCAGTTTTTTATTTAACCTTTCATTGAACTGTTGCCAGGGAGCGCCACCTAAAGCTCACAAAGAAAACTACAGTACAGCTGAAATATGATCTATTTTACCTTCTAAGCTTTAATGAATCCTTTTAACCTGTTTTTACAGATGTGAATGACTGTGCCGGCCAACCTTGTCAAAATGGAGGCACCTGTCGAGATCTAAATGGAGACTTCTCTTGTACATGTCCTTCACCTTATGTTGGAAAGCACTGCCAACTGCGTAAGTAACTTTTTTTATGGTTACCTTCACTTCATTTCTCATTTTGTAAGGAACATAGCACATAGTGTATGTGTTTTTCCCTGTGTACACGGTCATCACACTGTTCATCCATCTGTTCATACGACTGTTTGGGTGAATGTCAGCTAATGTTTGGCCTTGATCCCCAGGTTGCATCTCTCTGTTGGGAATGGAAGGTGGAGGTATCGCTGAATCTCAGATCTCTGCCTCATCTGTGTACTATGGCATCCTGGGACTGCAGCGCTGGGGACCCGAGCTGGCCCGCCTGAATAACAAGGGACTTGTTAATGCTTGGACCGCTGCCACACATGACAAGAACCCATGGATTCAGGTAAGCGCTAACTACTACGCACCAACACATTTAATTTAATAAAACAAGGTTAACTAAGTCAAATAAAAAATGTTCTATTTATGTTTAGATCAACATGCAGAGAAAGATGCGGTTTACAGGCATCATAACACAGGGTGCCAGTCGGATGGGCGGATGGGAGTTTGTCAAAGCTTTCAAAGTGGCATCGAGCTTAGATGGGCGAATCTATACCATGTACAAATCTGAAGGCCAGAGTAAAGATATGGTGAGACTTATTATGCCTATGAAAAATGGATATTTAATCGACAAATCCTTATATTCTCCTGTTTTAAGTTACATTTATAATAATTATATAACGTATAATAAATTATAGTTGTCAAATATTCTGTTTTCACAGGTTTTTGTTGGTAATGTTGACAATGATGGAACGAAGACCAATTTGTTCGATCCTCCAATCATAGCTCAGTATATCCGAATCATTCCTACTGTGTGCCGCAAAGGCTGTACATTGAGAATGGAGGTGGTGGGCTGTGAACTCAATGGTAAAGTTCAAACCATTTGTTTCCTTTTGCACTCAGAAGTATAGTTAACCCAAAAATGAAAATTATGTCATAATTTACTCACTCTCATGTTGTTCCAAAAACTGCATGAATTTTTTTATTCTGATAAACACAAACGCAGATATATTGAGGAATGTTTGTAACCAAAACAATCAGAGGCCCCATTGACTTCCATAGTATTCTAATATGGTAGTCAATGGGGCCTCTGATCGGTTTAATTAAAAACATTCCTCAAAATATCTTCCTTTGTGTTCATCAGAACAAAGAAATGTATACGTGCTTGTAACAACATGAAAGTGAATAAATAATGACACAATTAAAATTTTTGGGTGAACTATCCCTTTAACATGATGATAGACAGAATTTGTCTTTCATGCTGTCCATTCCAGCAGCATGCCTGCTTTAGCACTGCCAGTTCTCACCTGCATGCGCTTCAAACACATCATCATACCATGCATCATAACTCTCACCTGCTTGAAATTCACTCTCGACCCGTTCTGGGCCGTGCCTGTGCTGATGTGTTCTGTGCTGCTTGTGCCATCATGCTGACACGCTTTCCATCCATCTCTCTGCCACTTCCTGTTCCCGCCCCTCTTCTTCCTGTTGTCTTACTTCACAGTGTATTTGAACACGACAGGTTGCTCCGAGCCGTTAGGTGTCAAGTCGCGGCTAATCGATGACCGGCAGATAACGGCTTCCAGCTCCTTTCGCACCTGGGGTATCGAGGCGTTCACCTGGCACCCGCATTACGCCCGTCTGGACAAGCAGGGCAAGACCAATGCCTGGACAGCGGCCACCAATAGCCGCTCCGAGTGGCTGCAGGTGAGAAAAAGATCTTTTAGGGCTGAAAAAAGATCGAATAACTTAAGAAATGTATTATGCGTTCATGCATTATAATTTTATTTATTTATTTATTTAAATTTCGTAGAAAGTGCGAAAGTACCGCATGTCGGAGTTATTCATGATTGCATAACTTAGAAAATAAATTATGCATTTAATGCATTATAATTTTATTACATTTTTAATTTAATTTAATTTAATTTAATTTAATTTAATTTAATTTACGGCGAAAGTGCGAAAGCACCACATGTCGGAGTTATTCATGATTGAATTACTTAGAAAATAAATTATGCATTTAATGCATTATAATTTTATTACATTTTTAATTTAATTTAATTTAATTTAATTTAATTTAATTTACGGCGAAAGTGAGAAAGCACCACATGTCGGAGTTATTCATGATTGAATAACTTAGAAAATAAATTATGCATTTAATGCATTATAATTTTATTACATTTTTTTATTAATTGAATTGAATTTTAATTTAATTTAATTTAATTTAATTTAATTTAATTTAATTTAATTTAATTTAATTTAATTTAATTTAATTTACGCCGAAAGTGCGAAAGCACCACATGTCGGAGTTATTCATGATTGAATAACTTAAAATTATAATGCATTAAATGCATAATTTATTTTCTATTAAATTTTTTTATTAATTGAATTGAATTTTATTTTATTTTATTTAATTTACGCCGAAAGTGCAAAAGCACCACATGTCGGAGTTATTCATGCATTTAATGCATTATATTTTAATTTATTTTTTATTACATTTTTTTAAAAAAGTGTAGTTATTCATGCATTTAATGCATTATATTTTAATTTATTTTTTATTACATTTGTGCACTGCCCACTGCCCACTACACCATCCGCCACACTGTAATATTTAAGCTACTTTTTTAAAAAAGTTTTTTATGTGTTCGTGCCTGAGCGGAATTAGTTTGAGTCAGAAACGGGGATGGCAGGCCAGAGCTTGACATTTTTCTGATGGAAATATGCATTTTCTGATGGAAATATGCATTTTCTGATGGAAATATGCATTTTCTGAATTACATTAAAAGACACCTGCAAGGCCTGAAAGAAATCAAGCCTCAGCCAAGTAAGAAAAAGTAACGCCAAAGTAAGCTTAAAGTAACGTAAGTATTACTTTCCATAAAAAGTAACTAAGTAACCCAATTAATTAAGTTTTTTGGGAAGAACTTAATATTGTAATGCATTACTTCAAAAAGTAACTTTCCTCAACACTGGCCCTGGGGATTTTTTTGTAGGAATAAATAAATGCAGCCTGATCTCACGTGAATTACGTATTTTAGCCAAGGTGGCTAATTCGTAGGAATTTGTATGAAGTGAATCGTACAAAAACATATTATTTTCATGAAAAAAACAATCGAAACCCCACCCCTAACCTCTGCCCTAACCCCAACGTCACTGGGGCAAAAGCAATTCATACAAAAATGTACGAATGTGGTCGTACGAATAAATACGAATTAGCCACCTCGTAAAATATGTATGAAGTACCTTGAGATGGCATTGGTAAATTACAACATTTCTAAGTGAGCTATAACTTTAACCTCCTAAGACACAAGCTTTGGTTTGGCTTGCCTTGCATTTTAGATTTCTTCCAGCTGTTTGGGGTTAGGAAGAACCAATAAATATAATACCAAATATTTTTCATTGAACAAGAAGCAATGTAATTGTCCACGTTTGTGTACAACAGTTCCACTGAATAAGTATTATGGTGCAAACAACAAAAAATGTGATGTCCACGGAGGTTAACCAAGAGTGTAGCAATCATTTTATCTGATCAAACTTTTTGAAATTCCTAAGTCATAGCAAATGTCTGATAGCATCTAGATGACGAAATATCAGTGCCAAATTTGGATTTTCTTGCAGTGTTGTTATGTATGGGAAGTAATGCAACCATCAGTAAATCCTGTGAATTATCAGTGACATGCGGTATTTAAACTTTTTTGCACACATTGTATTTCCCTTATTTATTTCTCTCTAATAAATCCTTGTTTTTATTTTTTTCTCTTTTATGTATATCAGGTGGACTTGCTCAGACCAAAGCGCATCTCAGGAATTGTCACACAAGGAGCCAAAGACTTTGGAAATGTGCAGTTTATTTCAGCCTTTAAAGTCGCTTACAGTGATGATGGCAAATACTGGACCAACATCAAAGACGACAAGACAAAAACAGATAAGGTTTGTTTCTAAACTTTGAACTTTTTCGTTTAAAAGGCCCGAAGGATGATCCATTTTTATGAGGGTCCGCATACAGTGCACGTGACACAATTTTATGCATCAGAAGAGTGCGCATGTACTGTAAACGCCAGATTTTTGTAACCCTGCGTACATTGCAGGTGTAGGTCGCGCATGCATATACAGGAAAATGTAGTATGTCCAGGAGAGGTATATTGCAATTTGTCACAGTGCGCATGCGCCGAATGTCTGCATACATATAAAAGTCAAATAAACAATGCTTTGCAAGGCTGTGCGTTCGACATTGATTCACTTGTAGATTTTGCACTGGACTTTCATAGTTTAATAATTATATAATAGTTTAATGCACCCAGTCGTTGGATAAAAGCCCCCATATACTTTCAGTTGAGCGAACATCAATCCAGCTATCTGTCATGTTCTTCTGTTTCATCTGCATCACCTTTAGATTTTCCCTGGCAACAGTGACAACAACGTGCACAAAAAGAACGTGTTCGACCCGCCCTTCGTTGCGCGATTCGTCCGCATCCTGCCGTGGGCGTGGCATGAACGCATTACCCTACGAATGGAGCTGCTGGGCTGTGATGAGTAAAACCCCTCCCACTTTCTCTCCCTTATGGTTTTATACTTTCCTTCATTCCTTCCTCTCTCATCCGTACCTGCACTGCCTCACTCTTGACAACAGAGGGCGCCAACACGACACATCTCTGTACAGCTGGGAGACCCATGTAAACATTGTCCCAAGCTCAAACCTACAGCATAAATCTTTGTTAAATATTTTGTATTGCTATGTTGTTTGTTTGACTGCAATGTCCTTTGAAGAAAAAAAGTGTGTGTTTTTAGTTTAAGCCTTTAAGTGAAGAATTACATTGAAAACAACATGTTTGGAAAGATCGATACTGTGCATACCAAATTCATTAGAATTATTTATTTCAGTTGTTGTGTTATAATTGATTGGTTATACATATATTGAAGTTGTTCATATCTCAACTGAGTTTAAATTAGAAATAAACATAGAATATATTGTTTTGATGTGGTGTATACTAATTTGTATAATACTGTATAATAGTAATACTTGCCATTGTTTTGATCTTAAACTGTTTCTTACTAGACAAATTTTTTCCAACCATATCAAACCTAAAGAGATTAAATGTGACAGTCAATCATTTTTGTCATCTATTAAATTTAACGCCTCGGCCAGCACAGCCACGGATCTCAGGTGCAGTTGAATCGATCGCTGTGTGCTACTGAATTTTATTTCATTTTTATTCCAGCATACCTTTTGAAATAAACAAACATTTAGAGTACAAAAAACTTTGTACAGTCAAAAGCCAAAGTGGTCTCATCTTTCCTGATTATGTAGTTGCTACGTTCCAATTCGCCTATCTCTACTATGCCCTAAAAGGATGTTAAAAGAAAGTGCATATATATATATATATATATATATATATATATTAGGGCTGGGCAAATATTAATTGAGCAAATAAAACAAACAAGATAAAAGTGATAAATTTTTTGTAATTATTATGCATATTTAACCACACACACATACATATATTAATTTCAGATTTTTTTTAATTTATATATAATTTTTTTAATTCATGTATCATAGAGAATATATAAAAATATAAATAAATTATATATATATATATATATATATATATATATATATATATACACACACACACACACACACACACACACACACGTAAATGTTTCTTAAAAAATATATGTGTGTATATATATGTATATATTATACATACATGCATACAAATCACTTTTATTTTGTATGCAATTAATCGCGATCAATCTTTGCCCAGCACTTGCCTAGACAACATTGTAAGAGTTACCCACCACACACATCAAAATACAACTCGGCTTTTTAATTAATTATTTTTATGTAAAGTTTAATTTAATAATTCAGTGTAGCATCACTAAACACCTCACACAATGAATTGTGGGAAATATCAGCCTTTATGAGTGTGCACGGATAAGAACTACACATTTTAACCGGAAACAGTCGAATATCTGGGTACTTCAGGGATATTGATTTAAGCATATTAGGGCATACAATTTTAATTTTGAATTAAATCAAGTACAGATAGTATGTGAATTGGGACGCAGGGATAGAGAATGTGTATTAGGCTACCTTATTGAAGTGGGGCCACTTTTTGCAATATCAGCTTTGACATATCCTGTCACGGGATCGGTCACGCCGTGTGCAGTATTGAAGCTCTTGTATAATAAGATGCGGGGTGAGGGTGCAGATCTAATTTGGAATAATTTCTATGGTGGCACTGAACCTTTGACATGACCGTCCAATCTACATAATGTTTTCAAAATGATGCCCAAACCCTCCCTTCCGAACCAATTTACCCCGAATAAATTTACAGTCTTGGGCTAGTGCAATATGTTATGAGCATTAATATAAATAAATAATAATGCTGGTTTAAGAGAAAATATATGGGGAGTATTGAGAATAATTTTTGTGAAGTTACAAACACTGTAAAAATCCAATTCATTGTACCAATGTTAACATTTGATTTTTTTACAGCATGACACAAATCAGCTTTGTTAATTCTGTTCAATTTATTTTTTGTTTCTTCAATAATTCTTTACCATTTAAATTCATTGAAATTTAATGCTTCATACTGTAGCACCCTTGTGTTTATGCTGTTTAGGCCAAATCCCTAAATCTTTTGAAATATTTTCCTCATGTTCTTACAGTAATTGTAGAAAGAAAGAAAGAATACAAGTAGATACTCATGGCTTTTGAAGAATACTGTTTGTTGTTATGAATCTTCCTTAGTGTGCCAAAAGAAGTTTTTGTTATTTTCCTCATGCACACTCTTTAAAAATTAAAGGTTCTTCACAATGATGCCATAGAAGAACCATTTTTGGTTCTTCAAAGAAGGTTCTTGAAATGTTAAATGTTGTTCTATGACATCATGAAGCATCTTTATTTTTTAAATGAATCAATTCCTAAATGTATTTAAGCAAATCAATAAACATCTCTAATCCTACTTTATAACACAATCTGTTCAATGTGATGATTGACTGAGACCTATAGACAAACTCTATAGAGACGCATAGCAGGAAAGTACAAGAGAATTAAGTGGCAGCTAAAAGAATGACAGGAAATCGGCAGCACCCAATGTGCCATACCAGGAAGGATTCCTTTCTGGAAAAACAAGGCTATTTTGAATGTTTGTGGCAAAGTTTTTTGTCACGAGCAAACATTCTTTACTTTCTAATAACATCTCCACAAAGGAAATCGCGCCTCGTTCACCTCGTTGTTTGACAAGTTTATGAGGGGCTATAAATTATGTCGAAATTTTGTAAGTGGATGTCCAAATCAACTAGAGTTCAACTTGAAACTGTAAAAATAACTTCATGAGAAACCCACAAAAACTGTGTAGCTGAATTCCATTCATTCAAATGTGGTCATTCAGAAGCATTTGAATTATTACTGAATTTAAACTCAGTTGCACTACATGGGGATCGCAGTCTTAAAGAAGCAAAAATTATACAACTAACAGTTTTACGATCAAAACAGCTTCACTGTAAAAACAAAGTATGATTTACTTAGATTTACAAGTCATTTCAACTTTCATTTTTTTTATCTTGAGTTGCCGTTACTTATAAAATAAAGTTAAATTTACATAATTATTTTAACTGTGTAAGTTAAAATGAGTTGTATATCCAAGATGTTTATACTTAAACATTTAAGTGCAATTTTTTAACAGTGTTGCTTAAGAAAATGGACCTTATTATAGTAACAATACACTTACCTAAAGGATTATTAGGAACACCATACTAATACTGTGTTCGACCCCCTTTCACCTTCAGAACTGCATTAATTCTACGTGGCATTGATTCAACAAGGTGCTGAAAGCATTCTTTAGAAATGTTGGCCCATAATAATAGGATAGCATCTTGCAGTTGATGGAGATTTGTTGGAGGCACATCCAGGGCACGAAGCTCCCGTTCCACCACATCCCAAAGATGCTCCATTGGGTTGAGATCTGGTGACTGTGGGAGCCATTTTAGTACAGTAAACTCATTGTCATGTTCAAGAAACCAGTTTGAAATAATTCGAGCTTTGTGACATGGTGCATTATCCTGCTGGAAGTAGCCATCAGAGGATGGGTACATGTTGGTCATAAAGGGATGGACATGGTCAGAAACAATGCTCAGGTAGGCCGTGGCATTTAAACGATGTCCAGTTGGCACTGACTAAGGGGCCTAAAGTGTGCCAAGAAAACATACCCCACACCATTACACCACCAGCCTGCACAGTGATAACAAGGCATGATAGATCCATGTTCTCATTCTGTTTTTACACCAAATTCTGACTTTTTCCTATTTGTAGTGGAGATGAGTGGTACCCGGTGGGGTCATCTGCTGTTGTAGCCCATCCGCCTCAAGTTTGCATGTGTTCACAAATGCTTTGCTGCATACCTCGGTTGTTCTTAAAAGTTGCTCTTCTATCAACTTGAATCAGTCGGCCCATTGTCCTCTGACATCTAGCATCAACAAGGCATTTTCACCCACAGGACTGCAGCATACTGGATGTTTTTCCCTTTTCACACCATTCTTTGTAAACCCTAGAAATGGTTGTGCTTGCAAATCCAAGTAACTGAGCAGATTGTGAAATACTCAGGCCGGCCCATCTGGCACCAACAACCACGCCACACTCAAAATTGCTTAAATCACCCTTCTTTCCCATTCTGACATTTTGTTTGGAGTTCAGAAGATTTTCTTGACCAGGACCACACCCATAAATGCATTGAAGCAACTACCATGTGATTGGTTGATTAGATAATTGCATTAAAGAGAAATTGAACAGGTGTTCCTAATAATCCTTTAGGTGAGTGTATATAATATTATATTATATTATATTATATTATATTATATTATAAAACAATTACTTTATTATAGTAAATGTTTAGTAGCCATGTTTATTATTTGTTAAATTGTTAATGAATATCTTTCTTCTGATATTTTGATAAATAATGGCACACAGTTGATATACCCATTGACTTCCAAAACATCTTCTTTTGTGTTCATCAAAGGAAAGAAACTCATACAGGTTAAAAACATGTAGCAAATAACAACATCATTTTCATTTTTGGGTGAACTATCCCTTTAAATGGACAAAAAGTTATAATTTGGCTTTTTGGAGATCTTGAGATATAACAAAGAAGTCCTATAGACTGCACTATAAAAGGTACATAAGCTGTCACTTTGGTGGTTCCTTTTTAAAAAGTACGCCTTTGCACCAAAAGTTCAGATTTTACATCAAAGGTACATACATAAATGGGTACTGTCCCATGACAGCTTGTGTACTATTTTTACTGTGATAGTTTCGTCATCTGTGTAAAGCTTAAAATGTGTGAAATTATACATTTTGTAAAAAAGGTGACCATTTAAATGTATCCGTCCTTTCTGATGTTGCCGTAACAGACAAGGGCTTGGAAGAAAATCCCAAATATTTACATCCAGCTATTCATTTGAAGCGAACAATTAGAGTACAATGTTCTCCCTGCCCAACGGTAGCTGCCAAATTGTGCTTCTGTGAAGCTTGCAGCTATTCACAGGGTTTTGGTGTTCCTTGCCTTAGGCCAAGGCTTTCATCTTGGTTGTTGGGACTAATTGGCAAGAATCTTCAAATGCATCACTAATGGTCCTGAGCATCTGCGAGAGAGGTGATATGAATCTCTGTGTTTCGCTCGCTGTTTTGGAAGGATTTAAACAGGGAAAGCCAAGAGGTGGTGCAGTGTGCTATATGACTTGGGGTCACACTACTGAGTGATGCTGTTTGTGCGACATCCTGGTGCCCCCAAAGGCCGTCAAACAGTCCTTTCCTCTTTTGGGCTTGTGAATAATTTCTTACATCAGCTGTAGTGTCTGGTGAGTACCAATAATTATAAAAAACAATTTTTTTAAAGAAAAGGTCAGATTTGGAGGAAAAGATAAAAGACATTTGAATCCCTGGTGGCTGTGAGTTAGAGGAAAATTTCACATCTGCAAGGCTATGTATACATTTCACTAATATTTACTTTGGAAAATTAGTACACTTTGGGGGCTTCGCCGAGGAAAAGGGGAATTTCAGTCACTGACTTTCCCATGACTGGTGATCTTTTTCGAGATAACGGGAGAGGTCGATGAGCATATTTCTGGTGTACAATTTCATATGCATTGGCAATTTTTCCTGTTTTGTCATCACAAGGAATGCCTGATGAAAGCGTCTCTGAGGCGGCAGTAAGATAAAAATGAGAAAATAATGCACATGATAATTTCAAAGTGTACTATTTATGCATTTGGCAATATTATAGTATAGTACATTCCAGTTATACGGGTTTTTTATCAGTATGTGTTTTATCTGTATCAGATCCAAAACTTTTAATTCTTCTAATGCAATTCCAACTGACCAGGAACAATGAATATATTAAAAACTTATAACTGTGGCTTTAAACAGATTTTAGGATTATTTTTACCTGAAAGAAAGAAGCTTAGTGCATTTGGGAATTTCAAACAAACAGGTAGGCCTATGTGGCAATCTGTTATTACCACCTATGTTATTATACCCGCCCCCCAAAAAAACATCTAAAGACATAAAGAATTGTTGTTTTGTGATAAAACCAGCAAGTAACAAGAGACTGTGGGTAGAATTCACCTTACACAAGCTCCAGTTTCAGGTTAGGGAAATTATCAACACCTTATGTTGTAAAATTATACTCTGATGATGGACGGGAGCCCTCGTCTGCTTTGTAGACCCCGCAATTATTATTGTTCACGAGCTGGACGACTTCAAAGGAGATGCCTGAGTGACGTCACCTCAGAGTTCCACAATATTATTACAGGGAGAGAGAGAGAGAGAGAGAGAGAGAGAGAGAGAGAGAGAGAGAGAGAGAGAGAGAAAACCCTAATACTTCGTCTCGGACGATGAACAGAGTAGTTATAGCAAAAGGAGTCTAAGCAGACTATTTTGTGTTGGTAAGTTCAGAAAATTACTTTTATAATTTCTAAATATTAAAACGTTAACTTTAGATGCACTTTATTCTTGAAAATAAAATCCTTATAATTAAATACTAGTAATTACTACCAATGTTATGCTTTTTTGCTCAATTTACATTTCTAAATTTGAAGTCGTAATTTTGAATGAATTACTTTCGTAGTATACACTTTTTTCTGTCATTTAATGTATATGACACTATAGGCTTCTTTGTTCTTGCCGTTCGTTATTGCAATCGTGTGCCTAAGTTTTATAAAGTAACTCGCTTGCAATGACAACTCCTGGATTGTCATATAAAGAAACAGAGGAATTTCTGAATAGAGAAATTATACAAAGTAAATTATAAATACATGGACGGTGAGATAATGTTTGCTATGTAATGTCGATTTTCTCACACATATTGGACTGTCTTGTGCTTCAAGGACCCTGTTGGAAGGCTGCGGGATTCCGCGCGAGACCGCGAATATGTGGATTATACGCCACCTGCTGGTATTTCTCATGCACTTTTCACTCGGGAGCTTTGCACAGCGATTCTCCAACGGATTCTATTATCAGGACATAGTGAATGGAAATGGCAATGGGGAGAGTATGTTCATTTAATGTGAAATAATACAATTATTTTATAAATATTGAAGTATATAGGCCAACAGTTTGTGAATCTATTTAATACTACGGAATAGCAATTACTAGTATACTGTAATCTATTTATTAACTATAATATATAATATAGCACAGTATTATTTCAACAGAGGTTTTGGATGTTACCTGGCCCAATATAAAATCATTATTCTTCTAGAATAAGGCCTAAAACACACCATAGAGATGTAAAATAGTTTTTATAGTAAGCAATTGATGGTTCAGATGATAGATTACTTGTAATAAAAACATTAATATTTATTTTGTTTTACACTTGCTGTTTTCTTAAGTGTTCCCTTTGTTATTATTTTTTAGTTTTTTACCACAGAATTCGTCTCCACGTTGAGTCTCCTGAGCCTCTGGTGTCAGCTGTTCAGGGGAGCAACGTCACCCTTCCCTGTCATTACCGCTATGAGCCCGAACTCAGCACGCCCCGCAGAACGCGCGTCAAGTGGTTCTGGCAGCCCGTGCATAGCGGAGAACAGGAGCGTGACGTCATGGTGGCCATAGGTGCACGTCACCGGAGTTACGGAGACTTCAAAGGGCGCGTGCGGATCCGCCGAAGCGCCCCGGGCGACGCGTCCCTCGTTATCAACCCGCTACAGTCGGATGACACTGGGCGCTACCGCTGTGAAATTATCGATGGTCTGGAGGACGAAAGCATTACTGTGCATCTAAAGTTTCGAGGTGCCTCCTATCTACAATTCAGTGGAAGTGTACTTACAGGAAACAATACTGTAGTATACTAAAGTATACTAGTGTTTTGATATGTAGCAAATAAGCACATTTTGCTTTTCTTACCCACAGGTGTGGTGTTCCCCTATCACTCCTCTAGGGGGCGCTATCTAATGAACTTTCACGAGGCTAAAGAGGCATGTGAACAGCAGGATGCCCACCTGGCCACTTTTGACCAGCTTTTCGCTGCTTGGGAGGAAGGGTTGGATTGGTGTAACGCTGGGTGGCTCGCTGATGGGACAGCGCAATACCCAGTTTCAGTGCCACGAGAGGCCTGCGGTGGTACTGAAATGGCTCCTGGTGTAAGAAGCTATGGCATTCGAGACAAAGATCTGGACCGATTTGATGCCTTCTGCTTCACTTCGTGCATAAGGGGTAAACCATGAGAGATCATTTTTTATGTAATGTAGAAATAACAATATTATAGGTTTATGTCACAACATTAAGACCACCTGATGTGCATTGATGTAATTTCCACTGAAACAGGAAGTTAGTCTTATCATAGCCACAATCTGATGAGAAGCTGAAGTGCAGAATAATTTCATAACATTTTTTTGGCCGTATTGGCAGAAGTGAGAGACTGTAAGTTTTAGATCTTTTATATATTATTAATGCAAATCTTATCAATGTTTTGGAGCACACTAGTTTTTAGATTTACATATAGACGGTTTCAGCAGTAACAACATAAACAAGCGGCTGTCGCGGTCCGCACGTAACTTCCGGTAAACTCCGCTAAGAATACATAACAACAAAGTTTAAACGTAGTTTATTTATATAACAAGCAAAAAACAACACATAGATTACATAGGAAACCAAAACATTTGTTATTTTCGACGAGGCATTTGTTCAAGAGATCAGTTTATCAACTAGTCAGACCATTAAAAAAACGAAACCGGAAGTAAGGTTCAGATCCAGACGTGTATCACGTGCATCCGATGAAACGGTCTATACTAGGACAAGAAACTTTTATGGGGACTTTAAAAGGACACTCCACTTTTTTTGAAAATAGGCTCATTTTCCAGCTCCCCTAGATTGAAACATTTGATTTTTACCGTTTTGGAATCCATTCAGCTGATCTCTGGGTCTGGCGGTACTACATTTGGCATAGCTTAGCATAATCCATTGAATCTGATTAGACCATTAGCATCGCGCTAAAAATAACCAAAGAGTTTCGATATTTTTCCTATTCAAACTTGACTCTTCTGTAGTTACATCGTTTACTAAGATCAACGCAAAATTAAAAGCTGCGATTATCTAGGCCGATATGGAACTATACTCTTATTCTGGTGGAATAATCAAGGATTTTGCTGCCGTAACATGGCTGCAGCAGGCGCAATGATATCGATTATTATGCCAGAATGAGAGTATAGTTCCATGTCGGCCTAGATAATCACAACTTTTCTGTTGTTCTAAGTACATGATGTAACTACAGAAGAGTCCAGTTTAAATAGGAAAAATATCGAAACTCTTTGGTTATTTTTAGCGCGATGCTAATGGTCTAATCAGATTCAATGGATTATGCTAAGCTATGCTAAAAGTTGTACCACCAGACCCGGAGATCGGCTCAATGGATTCCAAAACTGTAAAAATCAAATGTATAACTCTAGGGGAGCTGGAAAATGAGCCTATTTTCAAAAAGAGTGGAATGTCCCTTTAACATACATTTAGTTCTGGTGTATATTGTTGTGTTTTCTATCAGTCCATTTTTGACAAACATTTACAATTTCCCAAGCCACGGGCTGAACAGGTGTTTTACATTTCTTAAGCAGACAAATATTAATTAATGTAAGGCTCTGTTGAATATATTGTACATATGGCTGCAATTGTCTATTGTGGAAAATGTTCTTACTTTTACTTATTTACTGTCGCAAATATAAGTTGAAGTTGACAAGTTGGGAAGACCTGCCAACAAAGATCAAAGGATCCCCTTTTTCCGATGTAATCAGCCATACATATGTTTTAAAGCTGTTAGACTTTATTTGTCAGCTTTATTTTGTTAATGCAGTCCCCCAAAAATCTTAGCTCACATATTACACATTTTCTTAAAGTGAGGTCATATTGTTTCACACAAATATGTGACAGTTTACAGATTTAAACTATTACACTGTCAGAAAAACTGGTAAAAATGGTCTCTAGCTGTCACTGGGGTGATACCCTTTAGAAAAGTACACCTAAAGAGTACATACCAAACGTACCTAAATGCTACATAAAAGGACCCCAATGACAGGTTGGAACCATTGTTTCTGACAGATGAGTAACTCTCCTCTGTTTTTATACGTATTTTTTATCAGGGGAGGTCTACTTTCTGGAGCATCACCCCAAGTTGAATTTCACAGAGGCTGCAGAGGCCTGTGCCGGTGACGGAGGACGTATTGCTAAAGTTGGGCAGTTATATGCGGCCTGGAGGTTTGTGGGATTGGATCAGTGTGATGCCGGTTGGTTAGCTGATGGGAGTGTGCGTTACCCAATCATAGCTCCAAGAATGAACTGCGGTCTGACGGAACCAGGAGTGCGGAGCTTTGGGTTCCCTCCAAAGCATTTAAAACATGGCGTATATTGTTACAAAGTCCGCTGGTGAAATACAAAATGATTTTGAAATGTTTAAGCACTTCTTTCCATTCTGTGAAAAATACAATGGACATTTTAGTCATTCTTTTGTACACTACTGATACTCAAGTAAAATTATCGAATGTTTTTTTATGTGGTTTTGTGAAATGTGCTGGAACTCACAAAAATAATATGTTAATTGTGCTCATTGGGATATTTACAGTTAAAAAAATATGAATTGGCCAACCAGTATTTGTGTAGTCATCATACAGTACTTATACAGTATAGTTCTGCAATGTTTTGGTGGTGGGGCCTTCTT
This sequence comes from Paramisgurnus dabryanus, assembly GCF_030506205.2. NCBI lineage: Eukaryota > Metazoa > Chordata > Actinopteri > Cypriniformes > Cobitidae > Paramisgurnus > Paramisgurnus dabryanus. Next base: position 11,869,960 of record NC_133359.1, on the reverse strand, counting down.
TTTTTATTTTCTAACAGAATCTTCTATTAATCTTCCTTCTTAATAGAAATCTTAATGTGACCCTGCCTGTGAAAACAAAGCATACGTCATTTTTGTATAACGTAAAGTGCATTCTGTGAACATATAACCTTGATATCTTTAATATTGAGTGATTAAGGTCATGTCAAAGGTTGAAATCAATGTGAAATCAATGACTAAAATCAAACTAATGCTCTTAATCTCTTTATTAGATTTAAAGACATTTTACAGACTAGTCCACTAATACATTCATCAGCTACTACCAAATTTTATAGCATATGCATGACTGCTTTGTATTGTGCTTATCATTCAAAAAACCATAGATCCTCTCAATAAATAGTTTTTTTTTACCTCACAACTATTCTGTATGCCTTTACTTTATCAATTTAACAAATTGTTAACCACCAGGGGGCAGCCTAACTTTGGACAAGAAGCAGTAAATCTACACACTCGGTCCAAAAGCTGCCTCATATTCTGAAGTGAGTCTGTAAGTAACGGTGGCACTGAGGTTCTATTTAGAAGTGAACCCCATCCCATTTAGGAGGGGTGAGCTACTACCGAGCAAACAAAACTACTTCAGAGCGTCAGAGATGTGCTGTATTTACACCTGGCTCCCAAACATGGAAAGAAGGCGGGGAAGAGCAGCACATAAAAAGACAGCAGTGTTCCTCAGCCTGGCTTGTATAAAGATATCCGGTGTTGAGCAAGTCAGGTAAATCAGCCTTCAGGGTTTTTTCCTTATCCCTTGAGAAAATGTTATAAAGTAAGCACTGTGTGTATCTATGTGTCATGCCTGGTAGCTTTTCCGTGACCATAATTAGATGAATTTTATATAGTGTGCTATTGTTGTTTGTTAGTTTAGCTTATTACACGGCGCTCTAAAATGCTTGATTCTGATTGGCCAGTCGCGACATTGCATTATTCCAAGGTAACAACCGCCTTGAAAAGCACGCTAATATTGAAGGTACAGTTTAGTATATTAATATTTTTTAAATATAAATATGTATTTTAATAACATATATGTTATATTCAGAAATTATTAAACCATATTATTAAACCATTGGCTTTGAACGATGCGTTAAAAATGAGCAAATAAAATATTTCAAATCATTTAACGTTCCTTACTTCAACGTTACTTATGAGGTAAATAGTCGTGTTATAAGCGTTTTCTGTGCTTAATTCTGCGTTAACAACTTGATGTTTTAATTTTTTTATACATTGTTTTATGTTTAACCTACTAAAAATCCAGCTAAGACCAGCATAAGCTGTTGAGCTGGTTTTAGCTGGTCTCCCAGCTTGCTTTAAGCTGGTCTCCCAGCTTGGTTTTAGCTGGTATTGCTGGTGTAGCAAGCTGGTCTAGCTGTGTTTTGGTCAATTTTTAGGCTGGTCTAGCTGAACTTAGCTGGTCAGGCTGGAAGACCAGCTGACCCACCAACTTGACCACCTTTGCCATGCTGGGAGGACCAGCTTAGACCACCTACTTCCACCTTAAACCAGCTAAAACCAGCTACCAACTTATGCTGGTCTTTGCTGGATTTTTCAGTAGGGATGCTATTTAACACATTTTTTGTTGTTTTAACACACTATTTTGTGTTAAAATGAATAAATGGGACAACACAACCCTTACGAAAATTAAGCCTGGTTTTACTACAGTTAAGACAAAAAAAATAAAAACTACTTTGACTATTTTCTACATTAAATTATCCTACATAATGTAAAGAGCAATCTGTGAAAATATAACCTTAATATCTTATAGATTGAATGAGTAATGTTTTGTCAAAACTAAAGATTGAAATTAATGATTGAAATCATATTTTGATGCTTATAATCCAAAAATAAGATTATGAGTTTTAAGACTGGATTTCCCAGACAAGGTCACATTGGCCAGTAAAAAGATCATAGTAGAGTTAAAGAGCACCTATTTCATTGCAAAAACAAAAATACATTTTGTGTATTTGGTATAATACAATGTGTTTGTGTGGTTTATGGTTAAAAACACATTATTTCCCACATACCGTACATATTTGAAGCTTCAGATTTCACTCTCTTCCAGAAACGCACTGATTTTTCACAAAACTCTGTTTTCCTGATTTGCCAGATAATCTGTACGTTGTGATTGGCCTGATTACCTTTGACGTCAGCCGGAAATCTGACGCTCCTTACCATGTTTGAAAGATTCAGTCACAATGCAATGCTAACAGGAGTTAACTTACAGGCTGTGAGTCCGAAGCGGGAGGAATTATCGGTCTTGTCAACATCACAAATCCCAGGAAGTAAACGGTTGCCTACAATCTGTGTGTTGTAGTCCAAGAAAAGAGTGCATATCACACCTTTTGCATATCGTTAAAATATACTAATACACACTTACACACCAAAGGAAATGTAAAATCGCGAATCAGACAATTGGTGCTCTTTAACAGAGAATACAGCATGTCTTTCTGCCAAGTGTTTTCATCTCTCTCTCACACATATAAATTCACTACACGTGATATTAGGAGGTAATAATTTTTATTGACACACATTTAGTCGGTTTATTTGAGGGATTCAAAGGCAAACATTTAAATCGAGCAAAACAGAGGCAAATGTAAAATGTTTTCTCATGTTCCTGTCATTGTAATATGGATGCTTATCAATGTTACTATACAAAATAAAACAATGTCTGTCAAAATGGAAAAGTACAGGAGCCTGCTTATCATAAAATGATATTCTGTAGAAGCTACAGTCCCATGACATTTCCTCCAGCATCGTACACAATCATCACCCTCATTTCTAATATTGCTATAATTTATTTATTAACTTCTAGAAGTCTGGTTCTGAGACTTGAGTTGAGTTGAAAACACCAGTGAATTAATACATAAAGGAAAAGAAAATGCATTGCACAAGATATAACTGCTACTAAATCATACTGAACGTAAGCAATCGTTGTTTTCCAGTGACAGAATGATCTCACAATTTTATTTTATTCTTTCAGTTTTAGTAAACCTTTGTCTATATTATGCATGCTGAGACAGGACTGGGAGATTTAATTTTTCACAGTTTCACAGAGACATCTTAATCTCTGTGGTCAAACTAGACATGTAAACTACGACAAACAACAAAACAAATAAAAAGACACATCTCAGTTATATAATTTAAAATACTAATGCGCTTTAATTGTATCCAGCTGTAGATATTAAAGCCTTTTGTCTGATTTTCAAGTTTAGTGACCTTTTATGGTCCAGGGGGATTCCCTTTTTATCTATTAGCCTATACAGTATATCTATTAAAATTAACATTGTGCTCAAATGGAATGATCTTATTTATTGTAAATACTGTAGAGTAGCATTATATTAGATTTGATTCATTTCCAATTTGTAGAGTTTTGAAATAGTATGCAAAAGGTGCCCCAGCATACTAGTTTTTTTTATTTAAGCATTTTTTGAGCTAATATTGCCAACAACCATAATGGAGGTATAATCATTTCTTATAGTTCCTTCTGTTTATGGCTGTCTGACACATGCAAATTGATAAACCAAATTTTAAAATAGTATGGTAAGGTACAAGGGAATCTATAGTTTCAAGATTTTAGTAACCATTTTAATTTCTACATACCTAAAATCCTTATAATGATATTTCTCATTACAAGGATTTTAAAATTACAGTGTAGTGTTGTAGGATTGGGATGGAAAAATGTTGACAATAGTGCCACCTTGTGTCTTGAAAGAAAATCTTACAAATACTTGAAGTGATGGAAAAAAGAAAAAAGTAAAATTCTGTCATTATTTACTCACTCTCTTGTTGTAACAAGACTGATCAGAGACCCCATTGACTTCCATAATAGGAAAAAAGAATACTATGGAAGTCAATGGGGTCCCTTTAATGCCCTTATTGTGCTTTTATTTTATTGTGCTTAAGTAACAATCGTTTCTACAACTAAAACTCAAGGGGCATTTGATTTTTTTAATTCAGTCTGTAATAGATTTGTTTGTATCCAGCAATTGCAAATTAAAGATAGGGAAGTATACATTTCATTTAAATGAACCCAAATCTTGGTTTCCGGAATTCAGAAATGTTTGTCATTACATGAGGTTGGTCCCTTTCAACATTACCTTAAGGTAAGTAAGGCTTCTGTACAGATTATACTATTTTGAAGTATTTGCCTTTTCTCTTGTTTAGAGGATCTTTCTTCGACTGTTGACTGCTTTGGGATGTGTCTTGAGGGATCTTTTGCGTAGCCTGTTGTTTGTTTCACCTGTTAAGAGAGATATTATGATAGCTACACACATAGTAATGTTGACTTTTGAGGACAGTCTTCTTCATATGGTTATAAATGACATGTTAGATTCGAATATAAGACTGTGATGTTAACTTTCAGTGTAATCCTAATGTAGTACTTGTTGTCCTACACTGTATATTGTTTTTAGCTGCTTTAAAGGGTCACTCCACTCAAATATGCTAATTTTCCAGCTCCCCTAGAGTTAAACATTTGATTTGTATAGTTTTGGAATCTATTCAGCTGATCTCTCGGTCTGGCGGTTTTAGCATAGCTTAGCATAATCCATTGAATCGGATTAGACCATTGGCATCGCGCAAAAAAATAACCAAAGAGTTTCAATATTTTTCCTATTTAAAACTTGTCTCTTCTGTAGTTACATCATGTACTAAGACAGACGGAAAATTAAAAGTTGCAATTTTCTAGGCAGATATGGCTAGGAGCTATACTTTCATTCTGGTGTAATAATCAAGAAATTTGCTGCTGTAACATAGCTGCAGCAGGCGTAGTGATATTACGTACTGCCCGAAAATAGTCCCCTTGGCTACTTTCAATAGTAGGGGACTATTTTCAGGCGCTGCGTAATATCATTGCGCCTGCTGCCGCTGAAAATATCTAAACACTTTGGTTATTTTTTGGCGCGATGCTAATGGTCTAATCAGATTCAATGAATGGTAGCGCCAGACTCGTAGATCGAGTGGATTTCAAAACAGTAAAAATCAAGTGTTTAACTGTAGAGGAGCTGGAAAATTAGCAGATTTTCAAAAAAAAGTTGAGTGTCCCTTTAAAGGTGTTGTGTGTAGATTTTTAGTGGCATCTAGTGGTGAGATGTTGTGACCAACGGCTCATCCCACAGCAAATCCCTCCCTTTCGAAATGCATAGTTAAGCTACAGTAGCTGCCACAGGACAAACACGTCATCATCTGTGACAAAAACGCGCTATATAGAACAGTTTGCCCCTTTGGGGCTACTGTAGAAACATGATGGCATGATACTTCCATGTAAGGAGACCCACAGTATATGTAGATAAAATCGGCTCATTTTAAGGTAATAAAAACAATATAGTTAATTTTGTAAACTCTTTATACACCCCTGATAATATATATTGTTTTGTATATTATATTGCATTTCTGTCAAGATATTCTTCTTAAATTAACACAATGCACCTTTAAATTTTAAAACAATTTCAACTTGTGAGTTGCTGTAACAAACAAGTGCTTACCTATGCATTGGACTTGAGGCTCCTCCCACTGACCATCTGTCATGCACCGCACCACAGAAAGGTGGCGCTGTGTGAATCCACTATCACACTGGTAGCGTATGATCGAATGAACAGGGTAGCGTTCTTTGCGGTTGCCTAACATCTTGGCATTCTTCACTTCAGGAGGTGATGAACATGTGACTACAGTTACAAAAAACAAAATAAAAACAGTTTATACACATTTATCACCCATCTGTACTCATGAATTACAATTAAAGGTATAGCGGAAGATTTTCACGAATTATTTAAAAGAACCGCCCCTCGATATTTTTTAAAAAATGCTCCCGAGAGGGAACGCCTGTTAAACGCATGCACGAGACCGAGAGAGAGCATGCAGGAGCTCAGTTCTTCTCTTCGCTCTGTTTACAAGTTTCTGTCGGCATGTTTACTGTGTCTGTGCGGTTCGTGACTTGTGCCAGGGCTAGCATCGCAAATCATAGCTTACATCAACTTTTACTAGCAGTGATTTTAAATGGATTTCTCCAAATAGCATGACAAAATGTACCTTTCCAGTAGAAACTTCGCGTGGGAAGCCCAACCTGTCCTTTTAGCTCACGCCAGCGTGTGAAATAGTCTCCCATAAACATTCTGGTCTTGTTTCTTTATTTATAGTCCTTTCTCTTCTTGTCATACAATTCGTAGACACTTTTTCTCTTGCGACCCTCAGACATTTTGATAAAAACACAGTGAGAACGCGACCTTCAATGAATGGTTGAAACCGTAGCACAACACACATACACGTGAAAGTGCGCATGTGCAGAAAGCGACCGTAGAGGCGAGCACGTACGACGGTTATACGTCAACATATAACCAGAATGATTGACATCTGGGATGACCAATAACAGTGGTGATCCACCCGGAAAACGAAAATCTTCCGCTATACCTTTAAGTATCTTGACATAGCTGCTTTAATTGCAATAATTACTAAATACAACAGCATATATCAGTAGTGAGGACCGTTTCTGTGCTGAAGTTATTGTCTATCACCTCTTCTTACCAGGTCCTCTCTTGCAAGTAAAGGGAAGATGGTAGTTGCAAGGCACGTCATTCCACTTGCCATCTTCATGCCATATCATTACAACACAGTCTTCCCCTGTGCTGAAATAATTATCTGGCTGGTTGGGTCTCCAGTTTCTATATTCCTGCAAAGAATATAACACTACTTGAAATTTTGATGTATTGCTTGCTTTCAAAGTATTTAACCTTGAAGTACACCTTTTAAATCAAATTAATGATTGAAATGTGGAACTGATCACAAAACAGGTTAAGTTAGCATAAAAATTTATATTTAGCTAATATATAATAAAGTTATGAATTATTTCTATTTATGCATTCCCTAGGATCAAACCCATGTTCACATAGGTACACACAATTTGAACCATATGAGTTTAGAAACGGATCTCACCAAATTGCTTCCGTCTGTCCAACGAAACTCATTTTCCACGTCTTTGTCACTGAGTCCGATCCATTGGTAGTTTTGAGCCTGAGCTGGGTGATTGAGAAATGTATAAGCACTTCAATTTAAGTCAACAGGTAGGTCACATACTCATTGGAGATAAGACTCTACTCACTTCTGACAAAGTCTTGTTCTTGCTGAGAAAATATGCTAACCAGATTAGCATTTAGCTCCTGACAGCGCTGCTCAGCATCAGCCCAGGTTAAACGCTCATCAAAGTGGATGTAGCAGCTGCCCATGAACTCCATCCACCCCTCAGCACATCCCTGTAGCACTGGCAACGTAGAAGAGCAATGAGTTTACTTATATTTATTAGGTTTTATTTAAGGGTTGTTTGATTAGGCTAGGCTAGCAAGACTCACTCAATGCTGTAGAAAGCAAGATTAGTAACCCTTATGTGATGTTGTTTAATACTATTCACATGTTAATATGTAGGTAAGTTAAAATAAAGCTTGTACCCTCAGTGGCAGTGGGATCCTTCATAGCTTCTGGTGGTTGTAACGAGACTGAAGGAGAAGTAATGAATGCTGAAATGGTGGAAGGTGTGGTTTCCGCTGGGGACTGATCAGTGACATCAAACACATTTGTGGTGCTATGAAATTCCTCATCTGTTACTGGTAGATCATCTGTATTTTTGGCACTTAAAATGTTACTAGGAGTGATTGAGGTGCCCATAGCTGAATACTCATGACCACTGACCTCTCCACTGAACTCCACAGATCCACGACCCTGTTCCGTTCTAGTTGTAGATCCAGAGACAAACTCAATGATTTCATCATCTGTTAGCATCACAATCTTACGATTTAATCTCTCAGGGTGGCCAGATATATCACCTGATGGGTGACTGGGAAAACCAGATGCTGAAGAGGCAGAGCCAGAACCACTAACATCTTTTAAGCTAAATGGAGAAACACCAGACAATTCCTGTTCTCCAGATGGTATTGCAGTTAGATCAGTCATTTCTGTGTTCAAGAATGACACACTGAATAAGCCTGAACCACTAATGTCAGCACCACTGTACATGCCGCTTGATCCGGAACTGATAGCTCCACTTCGGAATACTAATGGAAGGCCACTAGCTTCTAAACCGCTAACTTCACTGCCGGAACCTGATGGAAAGCCACTAGTTCCTGAACCACTAATTTCCCTGTCGAATCCAGATGAAAGGCCACTGGCTCCTGAACCGCTAACTTCACTTCCAAATCCCAATGCAATGTCACTAGCTCCTGAACCGCTAAATTCCCTGCCAAGTCCTGATGGAAGGCCACTTGCTCCTGAACCAATAACTTCACTGCTGAGTCCAGATGAAAGACCACTTGCTCCGAAACCACTAATTCCACTACCGAGTCCCGATGGAAGGCCACTAGCCCAACTTCCTTCTTTATAGAGTCCAGATTCTTCACCAGATTCTCTGTCTCCAGATTCTTGGCCTAAATTAATGTAACCACCACTACCTTCTCTTGTCTCCTGAGGAAGGCCTGAAGCAGAGGTCGCCAAAATGAGTGTGTCTGCACCCTCAAGAAACCTCACAGGAAAACCTGATTCGTGGCCACTTTGGCCAGAACCAGATCTTTCCCCACTTCCAGACATACATTCAGAACTTAAATGAGGATAGCCTAAACCAGATATGTCCCCAGAACTAAAATCACGAGAGCCTGATCCTGAGCTTAATCCAGATATGTATCCAGAACTGAGATCAAGATGATAACCCAATGCTGACCCTGATCCAGAAATGTCCCCAGAGCTGAGATCACGATGACCTGATGTAGAGCCCACTCCAGAAATGTCCCCTGAACTGAGATCAAGATGACCCGATCCTGAGTCTGATCCAGATATGTCCCCAGAACTGTGATCAGGATGACCTGATGCCAAACCTGATCCAGACATGTCACCAGAACTGTGGTCAGGATGACCAGATGCGGAGCCTGATCCAGATATGTCCCCAGAACTGTGGTCAGGATGAACAGATGCGGAGCCTGATCCAGATATGTCCCCAGAACTGTGGTCAGAATGACCAGATGCTGAGCCTGATCCAGATATGTCACCAGAACTGTGGTCAGGATGACCAGATGCAGAGCCTGATCCAGATATGTCCCCAGAACTGTGGTCAGGATGAACAGATGCGGAGCCTGATCCAGATATGTCCCCAGAACTGTGGTCAGAATGACCAGATGCTGAGCCTGATCCAGATATGTCCCCAGTACTGTGGTCAGAATGACCTGATGCGGAACCTGATCCAGATATGTCCCCAGAACTGTGGTCAGGATGACCAGATGCAGAGCCTGATCCAGATATGTCCCCAGAACTGTGGTCAGAATGACCTGATGCGGAGCCTGATCCAGATATGTCCCCAGAACTGTGGTCAGAATGACCTGATGCGGAGCCTGATCCAGAAATATCCCCTGAACTGTGGTCAGGATGACCAGATGCGGAGCCTGATCCAGATATATCCCCAGAACTGTGGTCAGGATGACCTGATGCAGAGCCTGATTCAGATATGTTCACAGAAATGGGAGGGACAAGGGGATGAGCTGTAACATATACATAAGAACATTATCACCACTCTGTATGACAATAGTGGACCAAAGATTTGCAGTAACTACTGGAGATATCTAACATATTTTATACCAGGATCTGGCAGCTCTGTTTCTGTCATGTTAGTTTTCAGATCTGTCTCTGTAGCATTCACCATATCATCCTCAAATGTGTCAGACAGATTTCCTGAAAATAAATAAGACAGTGAAAGATCACCAACCTTGCTTTAGATCAAAAACTTTTACATAGTAAATAAGGGTTCAGTTTCAGTTAGATGAACCTATTTACATTAACTATTATAATAATTTCATATTATATTAAATCCTTGTTTTGGTCTTTACTGTTGTGTGATAATGTTGTATTATGAATCCCTAACTTACCAGAGGTCACATTGTCTTTGGTTAACTCAAATCCCAGGTTAGGATTAGCAGTGGCTACTTTGATCACTTCCTCTTCCACCACTGAGCTTGTCTCAGTAACATTGGGAGGTTGCGATAGGGTTTCTTCTGTACCAGTAATATTGATCATCTCTTCGGTCACTACCTCTCCACGGACCTCACCCTGTGTGGTCACCTGTTCAGTGTACACTGTGGGGCTTAAAGTGACTGTAGCCACACTGAACGTGGATTCAGTAGTAGTAGTAATTGTTTCAGGGAATAGTGTGGTCTTTGTTGGAACCTTCTCTTCTTGCTCTGCAAAATAATAAATAGTTTGTGAGAATAGCTGTGTGCTCAAATTATTTATTAAACCACATTAAAAAAACGTATTAAGTTGTTATACTACCTTGGTAACAGATTGCATCATAGCGAGAGTCTGGTAGCGGGTAGCCAGTCTGATTTGGAAACAGGTAAACAGTTCGTACTCCCAAAAGGCCTCCACCGCATTGGGGTCGACGTATGTTAATAGGGTACCGCACGCTCCTGTCTGCTAGCCAGCCAGCGTTACACACATCCATGCCAGTCATCCATGCCAGGTACAATTGACCTGTGGTGGCCAGTTGGGCTCCCAGCTTTGCACACTGATCTTTAGCTTCTGGAAATGTAAACTTGTCCACAGAGAAGGAGTAAAACACTCTGCCTAAGTAACAAAGAGAATCCATGAAGTAAAAACAATAGAAACAAACTCTGGCCTTGTAGTTTGGAAATACGGATTGTGGTACCTGACATTTTCTCTGCAAAACAGTAGACATCATAGGTCTCGTTGACATCTCGGACTCCATATGTTCGTATACCTGGAAAGTTTTCCTTGTCACCATAACAAGGCTCTCTTGGTTCATGAATGGGATACCTTTAAAGAAGTGTATCAATTGTGATCATTGTTATTTCTTGAATTAATCATGAATTATTAAAATTACAATTGTCCAAGTTAACTGCTGTTGTTGTTTAATTTAACTTTTGAGCAGATAAAAAATAGACCAAAATGTTGATGACTCATTCTGCAAAACAGATTTTTGTCAAATCAAAAATTTTGATTTCATTACCTCACAGTTTGATCTGAGAGCCAACCAGCATCGCATTGATGAAATCCATCATCATAGGCCGCTTGTAGCTGATCAGGAGTTGCAATAACAGCACTGTTTTGGATGCAGGCTGCCTTTGCTCCCTCGAATGTCAAGGTATATCGGGTAGAAATGGCTCGGTAGTGGAACACAATACCTGCACAGACGTTTTCAATAAATTTCCAAGCAATGTGGTCGATAAAAAATAAACTAGTTGACTGAACTGACTAATAATGCATTACCTTGAACTTGCATTTCCACTGAGTCATAGTTATCTTCAATGCCTTGCATGATCTCACACCTGTAGATGCCAGAGTCATTGGAACGGAGTACTGAGATCCCAATGGTGGCATCGGATGGCACCGTGGGGTAATTTACCATATGGACCCGGTCCACGTAATCTGTTTCAACCTTTACCCTGCCTCCGGTGGCAACCAGAATAAGGGTTATCTTGCCCTTGTATATGTAGCTCCACTTGATACGGTGGGACAGTGGGGCAATGGTTGGGGCTCCAGGGTCATGGACAGTATTGTCTTGGAAGTAGCAGGGGATAACCATACTCCCCCCCAGATGGGGCCGAAGGGGCTGTTCCACAGGGATGCTTACACTAATGGTGCTGTCCTCATCTGTGAACAAAGTTTGTGAAATATAATCCATATCCATCTTATTTTGCAGAAGAAGAAAATAAGCAATTTTTGTGAATTTACGAGACTTCTGATTTGTTAGCTGCTTTAGGTATACATTAAAATACCTCAGTATCTGTAGCGCTAAAAATGTTCACCTATGATTACGAGCTTTTAGTACTATTTAGCACCAATTTTTGAAAGTGTAACACAGCTAAAAATTATTCAAAGCAAATGACACCAGAAGCCAGACACATTACATTTACAAATGGCCACGCCCACTTTTAAGTTAAAAATATATCTATATACATATAAGAATATCTGTAAAAAATTTCAAATACATCCCAGCAAGCAATTTTGCATTTAAAAGACGCCTAATAGCCGTCCAAACACAGACCAGACGTCTAGGCTTGTAAAACAAGACAAAATCAGTGAAATTTAATAGACAAATTAAATAAAATAAATGAATAAAAACCAAACAACTTGTAATCACTGCTGACTGCATACATGATAGAATAATATACATATAAAAAGTAATTTTATCAAAATAATGTAACCAAATTCAAGTTTACTTTGGCTAGAAGTGGGTTACTTAAAGGCGGACTGTTTGGGCCTATTGTTAACCTAGACGACAAAATGGCGGCTATTGCTTGCTGGGATATATGTATAAATATAAAGTTCACCTACCAGACATGTCTCCAAAAAACACTGGTGTGCCGGTAATGACACTGAGGCCTGCACATAGCAGAAGCAAATTTAAAGACATGTTTCACCTAAAAAAACACAAAAATATTATTTTGAATTATTAGCAACAACACCTTTCAAATATAGTTTTTTCATTTTGTTTAAATTAACATTAATTTTATAATATCCTAACATTTTGTTTCAGATGATTCATGCATCAGTTAAGAAGGTTTCGGCATCCTTGCTACTTTTTGCCACTTATGGGTAATAACCTTTGGCATAAGACAGTATGTCACAAATATGCCTTATACCACAGTGACCTAGAAATATCAGATTTTCTGTGTGTTCTTAAACTTTTGGACTTGATATTTTTGACCATTGTAATAATGCCAAAACATGATCCCACAAAACAGCATTGACACAGAGCAAAAATTTTACTAGTAAATTTCCCTCTCTCTCCAGGACTTTTACACAGCCTGACTATGCTACTGTATGAGGGGTGGAAATTTGGAACAGACTGGAAACATGGTGTCATTAATTCACTGTCTCATTGAAACATTCACACGTACACTCTTTCCCTCCTGTCTCTAAAGAAGAATAGTTCACTGTTTGTGCAGCAGGAAGTGTTTGGGCATGGTAAGTGGAATTTTAATCAATTTTGTGATATGTGCTTGGAAAAATACCATAACATTTCCTACATACAACATGTAGATTTTTTTTTAAAGCAAACGTTTAGTCTAAAAATGAGCACAGCACAGTGTATCTTTCACTACTTTGCCTAGATTTTGCTCTTTGGCTGTTAGTCAAGTTTTCTGAATCAAGCTGCTTTAAATGCACTGAGTGACTGTAGGGGACCTCCGTGCTGGCATGGCCCCGAAGAGGCTTTTTATCATACGCCCCTAATCTCAGGAAAGTCTTCTGAATTAAAATGAACAAAGACAACACTTCCATAATGAGTTTACTGTATGTGCTTTCATTTAGATAGAGAAAAGCATGCATTTTGTATACTGTAGATTTTTGCTATTTTTCTATAACACTGCGTGTATTTATCTTGTGCACATTCTGAACAGAGAGTATATTTTTACACTGCATGCTAAAACACACACAAATTTGTCTGGGGGTGAGAAGCGCCACATTCAACATCTGCTTGAAATGTCAACTTAGATGAGTAATGGAGAATATCTTCCTTTATAAAAATCTGATTGATTTCTAGTTCAGAATAACTACATTTTAGTTTTAAACATTGCTCCAAATATCTTTTATACTTTTATTTATTTTATAACTTATGGAACAACTTGAGGATGAGCAAATAATTAAATACACCCAATCATTTTTGAGTAAAAAAAAACTTAAAATACTTAACAGAAGTTTCAATATACCAATTTGAGTTTCTTTTTGTATGTTGTCTGCCTTAAAGGAACAGTTCGCAAATTTTTTGCAAGATTTATTTGAATTTCTTCTATAAAACAAACCAATTACAATAAAGTTGGACTGGAGTCTTTAACCAAAAAGTGCTCTATACAAATCGTTCCAATTTCCAGCTCTAGTTTGGCTCAAAAGCCAACTGTGTCAAATCACCTTCCCGCCCTGGACACACACACTCTGTAAAATGTCCAGTCATATGTGCCTTTCAAACCCTGTTTAAAAAATGCAACTTCAGGTATATTCTGGTCCTGTAGAGCAGGGGTGGAGAGAAAACGTCCACAGTATAACCATTCAGCCGGTGTGGTATGATCTCTACCCATCAGGCACGGGTCAATAAACAGAGTTCTGTTCATACTGTGGTCTGTGCTCGTGGACTCAGGCCCGCATTAAAGCTAATGTAAACACTGCAGAGACTCTTACTCACTAAAGCCCAGTAAGACCAGAACACTGTCCACATTCACACACAAGGTGTGACAGGTAAGCAGGTCTAATGTAATAAGGTATGTCATAGCATTCATACATGCTGATACATTGAACACATACTGTATAACAAAGTTGGTAGTCACTATAATTGCTTTGGGTAAACGCGTAAACAAAAATTACAAAAATGAAACATTATAATGTGTACTTTGTGATATCTATAACGCAACTTGCTTAACCTTATCATTTGAATCTTACAAGATGAAATCTAGATAAAAATCAGTTGATAAATGAATAAAAGCCCATGATGAATTGGAATTGCACAGGGCCTTCATACAAAATAGCATAGTCTTTTTAAAATCAAGCATTGCATATATAAATATAGAAATTTATAACAAAAATAGTTATGAATGTTAAAATAAACTTGTGGAGCAACACCTTCATTACAGCACTCATAAATAACAACAGGACAAATCAATAAATATTTTTTCATATATATTAAGGAAGGGGTAATTGATGACGGGCCATTGAATTATAAGAAAATATTATTATTACTATTTTTATTATTTTAAAATATTTCAAATGACCGGTGTCAGTTATTTTGCTTATACCACGGTTACAACAAACATAACTCTAGTGCCTATTTTTAAGACATTTAAAAAGTTAGGTGTACGGTTATCGAAAATTATGCATACTCATGGAACATTTCTCAACCAATCAGAATACAGCATTCAACAGACCCATGGTATAAATTAAATTAATTTTTAAATATATATAATATGTATGTATATATAAGGACCACTATATATGTATGTATGTATATATATGCGTAAAATCATGAATAATGTAAAAAAAACATTAGGTAATTAAAATTTTCCATAAATGATACATACAGTATAACTAATAATGAGTGTAACTATAAAACAAACTATTTCAAACTTACCTATGTTGAAATATCCCTTCTTGTTGTAGTTGATTTACCAATGTCCTTGTGATTTGAGTTAATTTGTCATTTGGGAAATTTTCAAATTCAGTTGTGTTTTTGGACTGCTTGCCTTCCCTGTGGGAGTCAGGAGCAGAAAGGGACCTTATTCAAATCGAACACAAGTTTAGCAAAGTAAGTGAGAGAGAGAGAGAGAGAGGGATAGAAGGGCGAGAGAGAAGGAGTGGGAGTGGGCATCTTTTGAGCCCCTGAGTGGCACACTGAGTTTTCAAATCTAAACTTTACCCATAATGCACAGTCCATTATTTCAATAGCATTACTTTTTTTGCTTTAGAGGCATTAGCTTTTTTAGCAGTAGAAGTTTAGTTTAGAATTTGTAATATACAATATGTTTGTTTTGGGCATTTGCTAAAACAGTGATCAGAAAAGCTCTGCAAGTTTATATGAAACAGATTGTTTTGGAGAACTGCACAAGTACCTGGTTTAATATGAGGCAGTAAATCATAACTGTAGTGTTTATGCTTGCAAGATTCTCTCAACCAAATATCAGTCTGCTTCTGATGGGACTGGAATTTCACACTTTAGTCTTTGAAATTGTGGTTCACCAAAAACCGGGATATCAGCAATTACAGTATATGTCCTATACATTTTACCTAAAAATTTTAAAATCCAACCTTTACTTTCTCTTTTGTAAGTATCTAGATAAAAGTGTCTGCTAAATTAATACATGTAATGTAGATGTAAAATTTTGATAAAGCAATAAAGGTCCATGGACACTGTCAGAAAAAGGTACAAAAGCTTTCACATTATTAATTATACACTCACCTAAAGGAGTATTAGGAAGACCTGTTCAGTTTCTCATTAATGCAATTATCCAATCAACCAATCACATGGCAGTTGCTTCAATGCATTTAGGGGTGTGGTCCTGGTCAAGACAATCTCCTAAACTCCAAACTGAATGTACGAATGGGAAAGAAAGGGGATTTAAGCAATTTTGAGCGTGGCATGGTTGTTGGTGCCAGACGGGCCGGTCTGAGTATTTTACAATCTGCTCAGTTACTGGGATTTTTACGCACAACCATTTCTAGGGTTTACAAAAAATGGTGTGAAAAGGGAAAAACATCCAGTATGCGGCAGTCTGTGGGCGAAAATGCCTTGTTGATGCTAGAGGTCAGAGGAGAATGGGCCGACTGATTCAGGCTGATTGAAGAGCAACTTTGAGTGAAAAAATCACTCGTTACAACCGAGGTATGCAGCAAAGCATTTGTGAAGCCACAACACGCACAACCTTGAGGGGGATGGGCTACAACAGCAGAAGACCCCACCGGGTACCACTCATCTCCACTACTATAGGAAAAAGAGGCTACAATTTGCACAAGCTCACCAAAACTGGACAGTTGAAGACTGGAAAAATGTCTTTTTTCTGTTGAGACATTCAGATGGTAGAGTCAGAATTTAAGAGAATGAGAACATGGATCCATCATGCCTTTTTACGACTGTGCAGGCTGGTGGTGGTGGTGTAATGGTGTGGGGGATGTTTTCTTGGCACACTTTAGGCCCCTTAGTGCCAATTGGGCATCGTTTAAATGCCATGGCCTACCTGAGCATTGTTTCTGACCATGTCCATCCCTTTATGACCACCATGTACCCATCCTCTGATGGCTACTTCCAGCAGAATAATGCACCATGTCACAAAGCTTGAATTATTTCATATTGGTTTCTTGAACATGACAATGAGTTCACTGTACTAAAATGGCCCCCACAGTCACCAAATCTCAATCCAATAAAGCATCTTTAGGATGTGGTGGACAGGAGCTTCATGCCCTGGATGTGCATCCCACTAATCTCCATCAATTGCAAGATTAGCATGGTGTTTCTAATAATCCTTTAGGTGTATCCTTTAGTGTACCATTTAGGTGCAGATATGTACCTTTGAGGTACCGATTTGTACTTTTAAACCCTTATTATTCCTGAAAAATGCTAAAATAATGCCTTAAAAGGACACAAATTGTACCTGCTGTCTTGATTGTATCTTAAAACGGTTTACATCATTCGAATCACAAGAATTTCAGCTTTCCAAAGATATGTGACATGTTTAGCCTTTTTTCTTTTTTTTGCTAGTTCACCTATAAAAGTGGATTTGGATTCATTCAGTACATCAGTGAGACAAATAGCATAACTCAGATATGGGCAGGAAATGCAAAAACAATATGGTTTTGAACTTATGACCCCAATTTGTTCTGGTTAAGGAATATGTTTAGCACAGGAAGTGAGATAAGACCTGCCTAAATACATACAGTACATACATCAGCCAATTTTTCAGACATTCAACGGAGATTAGGCAGAAATTGTGTCAAATAGCTTAGACATGCTTGAATTTCGGATTGTATGCACTCTGCATGTTCTCATAGTATTCTTCTACAATGTCCAAGGCCACAGATGTCGATACGCTACATTAAACGCGTTAACATTATATGTGCGGTATTTACTTCGCCTGTATACAAAACTCTGCAATATATGTGCCATGTGTGCTATAAACCATGGAAACTAATTTGCTTGGTAAATCGTGTAAGAGTTGAACACAAATATGTATTGTGTCTTGTGGCACAGGCCCTGCTTGTTGAATCTATACTAGCACGTTGTTGCTGCATGTACATTACGAAATCTAACAACCCTAGAGGTCTCTCGAGTGACCATTTAGGTTTACCAATGTTCAGACCTTAAAAAAATATTGGGTTTTTATGAGGTCAGTGAATTGCTGGTTTTGTCTCGGCGTAATGGTGAGACGCTGACCCCATTACATTCTGGTGCCTCTTGGTTTATCACTGTTGTGGTTTAGGGCCAACATTTTACAGTGCCCTGGAGTCCATTAAGAGCAATGAACAGGTAAATTGATGACATCAGCTAAATTGCATAATGAATAGTATTTTTGTTGCACAAATTGTTTTAATGCTTCAGAAACCTTAATGCGTTTTTAAGAAAATGATGAATATATTGTTTGTAGGCTAATTAATAAACATTGTAAAAATTGGTGTTGCCTTATTTTTTTAAATACATTTTAAAGTCTTTTCAATTACTATTTCAAATTTTGTGATGAGTTGCTTAAACAAAAATGTAAAATGTAATATGACTTATTGGTGACATTAAATACAGACTATGTATAGATACAGGGGCGTTGCACAAGAATTCGGGCCCTATGCATAGGCAGTCCTGATGGGCCCCCATGCTCCACCCCCATAATATATTCTAGACTTTTCAAGGGCCCTCTCTTCCTTTTGGGCCCTGGTAATCAGTACTGGTTTTACCCCCAGTCCGACGCTCCTGTGTAGATGAACTGACCTAAAGTAAGCTACAATAAATGCACTGTAAAAAATTAAATGAATTTATGGTTGCCAGTAACTTATTGTAGATATACATTTATGTTTTTTTACTGGCAACAGTTTGTTCAAAGTTAAATGAACATTATAAAATGGCCCGTCCTTCATTCTGATTGGTTGAAACGCGTTCTAAGCCGTGGTAAAATCAGACCGCATTACATAAGTATCACTGCGCCACTGTTGCTGCATACTGATTTATGAAAATACACACCACAGTCTTTAATCTCATTTTTGTAATTTTTCTACAATTGCACATTTTTTTGCGATATTCAGATAAATGTCAATAAATATTGATGAGTCATCTCGTCAATAAAGAGAAAACGCTTCTCTTTATTGTTCTTTAACATCAAATCCATATTTCCGCTATTCTCCACCAGATGGCAATCTTACCCAACTTAAAAACTGACGCATTCCCTCAACACTAAAACACTGCGTAAGTTTTGATCAGGCTCTGAATCCAATCTCTTACAAAAGTTCTTCACAAAAATTTAATTATCTCAGCTTTTATCTAAAAATTTGAGAGGTGATAAGAAAACAAATGAAGGTAGGATGAAACGTTTTGGGTTTGTTTGTTTGTTTGTTTGAAAGCGGAGGGTTTGTTCTTTCATCTAATATATTTTATGTTTATTTAAAGAAGAAAATTTTCTTGGAAGGCATTAAACTAAAACTGGGTGGCAACTTTAAAAAAAACGCTGATGGGGAAAGAGTTAGGGTTAAACATGCTTCCAAGCATATTTGATCATCACTTTAACAGTTGCACAAATGTTAATGTATAAATTAGATGAATTTAATTACAACTTATTTGTGTTTTATTTTATGAAATCCTGCTATGCGTATGAATTAACCGTTTTATAAAAGCAATAAGCCCCTCAAAGCAGTGGTGTTACAGTGCATTTTATAACAGCTAAGGGGGGTTTAGGCACTCCGTTCGAGTCGTACCTAACAACGTCCCTTAGCTGTTCTAAAATGCACTGGTAACCCACTGCTTCTTGGGGCTTATTGCTTTATTAAACATTAACAAGTCTTTGTCTATAAAACTGTAAGCATTCTGGGAACCAGAATCAATCCTTTTCAGTTTTTTCCTTCAGATTTTTTTCCGAGAATGCTTTGCATGAGTCTGTTATTTTAGTTTTATTCTGTAAAGAGAAAGATTGTGTCGAGACAATTATTGTGACACAGTCTATAATTTCTCTCAAATGAAAATGAGAAACTTTGGATGGCTACTACTTCGCAGGACTGCATGTTTTTGGGCATCAGAACTGACAGAACATGTTTTTTTTTAGGTGACAAATTTCAAGCCAGTCAAGGACCGCTGATGTTGCAGTTTTGACATGAAGGTGAATAAATAATGGAAAAAAAATGTTGTACAGTACACGGTCTGTATATAGAAAAGGTTCTAATATGTACATTTAGTACCAATTTGTAACTTTGAGGTACTAATATGCAATCTTTGGTACCAATTTACCCCTGAGGTACTATTTTGAATGTATACTTTTCGAGAAGGTACTGCCCCAGTGACAGACCTTTATTTTTGAAAATGTTAGTGTTAGTTCTCAAGAGCACTAACAGTCTCCTTACCAACCAGAAAACTGCAGGCATGGTGTGTTACAGATGAATTGTGTTTTTCTAATGATGACTAAGTCTCTGGTCAATGAGGAATGCTAGAGCTTTAAATATATTTACATTTAGTCTTTGGCAAACAATGAATGGAAAGTGATTAATTGTGCAAATATGCTAGATGTCTGCTTCATGTCTAAATATGGACACCCAGGAAATGGTAGGCATCAGTGTACTAACAAAAAAAATTATGACCATATATGACCCTGTCTTTGAAATCCAGGATAATGTATCTTAGTCTAATTATAAGATTAGGAGCATTAAACACTGAATCTTTCAAGGTTATGTTTTTTACAGAATGTTCTTTACACTATGTACTGTAGGATGATATAGAAAAGAGTTAATGACTTTAGCTGGAAACTACAGTAAACAGTGAAAGATTTGGTCAATAACTGGGTAGGGTTTAAACACAACGATTAATTTCTTTTTTTGTAGCTATCTGAAGATTGAATGACAAGCTGTAGTGATTCAAACACATCTAAACGTCCTCTCTGACCCCACGAGCAGGTCTCAAACCCAAAGCCGTTCTCATCATCAAGTATACCTCATATGACGCAAGAGCTTGGCTGAACAAGCTCGCTTTAACTCTATTCCCATCTCTCCTACTCAACAGGGTATTGACACAGCTTTTCGGCGTCCGTTGAGGGGGAAAAGCAGCCTTTTTACTGGGTTCCATTTAGATGAATGGAGGCATTATGGAGATATCAGAGCCACGGACCCCTGCTGCTGAATATGAGCATGCAGTGGGTAACTGTCAGGGTATAGGGAAGTTATTTTTTAAACATATGTATTAATATAAGTTATTTCCAATTACATTTGTGCACACTCAGAAAAAAGGGTACTATTATTTAAAAAAAACTAATAGCTCTTTGTGAAGAGATTCTGTAGTTTAATTGGTAGTGCATTCCATTAGCAGTGCAAAGGTCAAAGGTTCGATTCCCAGGGAAAACACATACTGATAGTTTGAATGCAATTAAATCACTGTAAAAAAGTGTCTGCCAACTGGACTGAATTTAAATCATTATTCTAAATAATTTAAAAAGGAACACTAGGGTTTGCAATGGCATGAGGCTGAAGAAATCATGAATGTCAGACTTTACATTTAGTGAAATATTTTTAGATAAATGTTAATTTTAAGCCATACATTTAATATCAAATGTTTCAATTAGAAACATTTAACTCTCATATGTTCTAATTTAAATCTTCTCGCTTCTTCATAGGCCTCACCATGGAGCCAGGGCTTCTGTCTTGGTCTGAGCAGCATTACATAATCACAGGATCTGTGTTTGAGTTTGTATATTTTTTTCCCCTTTTAATCTGAACACTGAAATACTTATACTGCAGTACAAAACAACCTTTCATGTTCACCTTAAATTAAAATATTACCTTAAAAGAAAAACAAATTACTCATACCAAAAACCTCTTAACACACAATTATTGATACTCTGGTCTGTGTGGATTTTAAACATTTAAAAACCACCTTAGGTCATTTGTAAACCAAAAGAAATCTTTTTAAAGTAAAATTGGGGTGATTTTTGCATTACATTTTTATTCAAAGCCACTTACAGTTTATTACAAGAAATACATTTTTATCATTATACAAATTGTTAGTATGTTCATATACTTTTAATATAACAAACTATTTACAGATTTTTAAAATTGTAAATTTAGATGAATTTGTATGTAATTCAGGAAAACATAAAAAATACTGTATAAATAATATAGGCTATTCATATGTTTTAATCATGTTGATACAACAATGTTGATTATTTGTAAATAAACACATATAGACCTTATCATGTAATATAGACCTGTCATAGACGTCCAAATGACGTCCAAAAAAATTACCCATTTCAAGGTTAAATGTTGACAGTAAATATGACTTCCAAGTAGTGTCATGGTTGGACATCCAAATAGTGGACCGTTTGGACGTTGAATAGATGTCCATGGACCGACGGACCCAATATAGACATGATCTGCACGTCTATCCAACGTCCAGTGTTTAGTGGGTGGCATCACTGTATCTCTCTATTACAGACGTGCTAATTGACATGTCCTGAATTGCACAGCTTTATTTGAGACGACGATTTAATTTCCACTAACACAGAAATTACAAGACATATGTTCTTTAGGGTTTATAATTTAAAGTCAGTTTTAAAATGTTAAAAATTGTTTACTTCGCCTGGAATCTTATGAGAAGTGGAAGAGTGGGATGATGTCATAAATAGTCCTTGTTGATCTGTATTGATGAATATGAGATACTTTTAGATTTTCCTTGTATCTTCCAAATGCGAATTTTATCAGTGTTTTGGAGCACACTAGTTAATAGATATCCTTAATGATAACACATGATTCTAAAAGCAATCAATATTTTTCAATCAATACTTCAGTGTAAAAAAATACTTTTGATTTTATGGGTGCTTTTTATAAATCTACA